>NC_143028.1:54132500-54400000 GCF_057628025.1 Oncorhynchus mykiss
CAGAGGCAGGGACTGTGAGACTAGTCAGGATCGAGGGAAAGATGAACGGAGCAAAATACAGAGAGATCCTTGATGAAAAACTGCTACAGAGTGCTCGGGACCTCAGACTGGGGCAAAGGTGTTCACCTTCAGGACAAGTCTTTGAATTGCTTCAGTGGCCCAGCCAGAGCCTGGACTTGAACCCAATCTAACATGTCTGGAGAAACCTGAAAATAGCTGTGCAGCAACGCTCCCCATCCAACCTGATGAGAGTTTGAGAGAATCTGCAGAGAAGAATGGGAGAAACTCCCCAAATACAGGTGTGCCAAGCTTGTAGTGTCATATCCAAGAAGACTCGAGGCTGTAATCGCTGCCAAAGGTGCTTCAACAAAGTGCTGAGCAAAGATATTGAATACTTATGTAAATGTGATATACATTTGCAAAAATTTCTAAAATCAGTTTTTGCTTGGTCATTATGGGGTTTTGTGTGTAGATTGATGAGGGGGGGAAAACAATTGAATCCATTTAGAATAAGGCTGTAACGTAAAAACAAATGTGGAAAAACACTTTCCGAATGCACTGTATGTGAGAAAATGTATAAAATGTATTTCTCCTTTATTTAACCAGGTAGGCCAGTTGAGAACAAGTTCTCATTTACAACTGCGACCTGGCCAAGATAAAGCAAAGCAGTGCGACACAAACAACACAGTTACACATGGAATACACAAAGGTACACAATCAAGAGTCAAGAATCAAGACACCAGAGAGACACCAGAATGCCACATTTCAACTGATATCATGCAATTAAATCAACGGAAACCTATTCCGATAGTTTTCAGGCTCTACATGGCCTTATTTGGATGTACCATGCAATCACATTTTCTCTTTTGGACACAAAAACACACACACACACACACACACACACGCACACACTGTACAGCAGTAGTGCCACCCTGTGGCAGATAAGTAAAACAGCCGATCTAAACTGTTTCATATACTGTCTTTAACATTACTACCAGTGCCAAAGGTCTAGTTTTAGGAATACAAATATGTGATTGAGTTTGTTTTTCACCCAGGTCAGTATAAATGTTTGAAGTCAATCTGCATTATTAGACATGATCAGTGACTGTACCCGACTCTTTCGCTGTCTTATGCTTGATATTTTATCCTTCAAACGATTTTACTACACTTCTTCTTCCCAACCACTTGATTTTCATAAACCCTCCACTCATCAAAATCTTTAGGGAACAAAAATTATACTGCTAGTGGGCTGCAGCCTAAATTAAACCATATTTGATGAATACAAGGGCAGCCTAGTTTAGTAAAAATACAACACTGGTGAAAAGGGAATTGCCAAGAGTGTGCAACAAATCATTGCATGAAAGAAAGACTGCCGACAGGGAATAAAAAACTATAATATTTTCCTCTGAATTAAAAAACGGGACTTTGTAAATCCTAGGTCCTATGGGACATTTAATGTGCAACACGTGGGTCAGTGGGGGAAGATGGCAGTCCTTAGCGGAGCCACAAACTCGATACACGACATTCTCTTAATGAGAATCCATGGGAGTTGGATTAAACCGGTCTGTATCCCGGAAATTGTTTAGGATTTGAGGTAAATGCTGCCGGGAGATGCTGTCGCCGCAAGAGAAAACAAGCGGAGAACCAGAAAAATAAAATCACAGAATCGAGGCCTATCGTGACAGGTACGGAAGATTTTCGGAAAAAGATTTGTGTAGATGCTGTTTCTACAGATGTTTTGTTTAAATGGTTTTAACTAAGTGTATAGCTGACGATGCCAACAGCCAGATAGGCTAGCCAACTGATTAGCTGTAGCAATAGTGAATGTTTCTGGGCGGTGGGTACCATAGCAACCGCTTAAGAAACATTATTAATGTAACTAGCTAGCCAGCCAGCCAGACATGTTAAAACGTGGAATTGAGAGTAAACAATTGTATATACAATGTTTGCAATCGATATGATTTAGCTAGGCATCATCAAGAGTACTATTTTATGTTCTTTACTATTTTGTTTTTGTTATATCGAACTGTCACTGTCGGTCTTTCTGACTTCGGTAGCTAGCTAACCAATGTTAGGTATCTGAAAGCAATTGGCTAGTTACAGTAGTAACGTTCGTTAACAACGTTATCAGTTGGCAGGCTGGCCAGACAGCTAGCTAGTGGTCGCTGAGCTCAGTTAGCTAGCATGTGCTAACAAACTAGCCAACTAAATGAGCCATCTGACTAACGTCAAATATCATAACTAGCTAGCTAACCCTTTCATCTGTGCTAACACAATATTATTTTTGCTAAGGTAGTACAGGTTACAACCCCCAACAAAGTGAGCCTAAAACGGGTAACGTTACCCAGCACGAATAAAGTATGTTTGGTGGTTATAATAACGTTCATAACCATCTATAAAAGTAGCTAGCTTTTTAGGCTGTCGCACTGTAAACAAGTAAAGTAGCTAACTAGATGTTTCGATACACATTGACTGAGTGTTAGTGACTTTCTTCCTTACATAAACTTAGCCAAATGTATCTTGGTTTTGCCCAGTTAGTCTTTAATTGTTATGTACATGGCTGGTAGCATATTTGCTTGTATTGCAATCTAGCTCTACCAACCAACTATCCTAAATTACAGACAGTATAGGCCTAGTCCACAGTCTTGAAGAAATTGATAGCTAAGTGTTCAACAAAAGGCCATTGTATCTAGCTCCATTTCATGTCCCCTGAAATTGCTGGGCTTGGCTCAATGAGGGCCAGTTGCACTTCAGGAATTTTCATCTACTATGCATTTCCTGGAACTGTGAATGTGTGTACAGAAGAACAACTGTAATAATTTAGAGGCTCTTGTCTACCTGTTTGTTTTTTCCTTCAGTTAGCTGGTGATAGAATGGATGAAGACTGCAATGGCCATCCCTACATGTCAGGTATGGAGGGCAGGGCATGGACAGTCCTTTGTATTAGCTGACTTACTGACCTTATGGTTGTGACATTATTGAGATGACTGAATAGAATGTCAGTAGGCCTGTGTGGTGTGTCTGTCTGTGTGTGTGGACTGCAGGCAGTGGAGACTCTTCGAGGGAGTTTTCAGGGGCCGTGGGAGGCCGCACAGTGAGCACCCCCAACAGCCAGCACACTTCCCCCAGCCGTTCTCTTAGTGGTAAGTTCCAGTTAGTCAATTCCTTTGTTGTAGAAGTAGGGAACTTTATTATTCCCAAGGGAGCATATGGTAGTTGGTTTTGTGGCTCAGATGTTTTTATTCAACTTTAGCAAGCACAGCTGTGTCTGCTCTCATCATATGTCACTCTCATGGTCTATTCACTGTCTCTCTCCAGCTAACTCCATCAAAGTGGAACTGTACAGTGACGAGGAGGTGGGCCGTGGCACAGGACCAGAGGATGAGAAAGGGGACAAGGTGGAGGAGGGGGATTCTGAGCAGGGAGGAGAGGCAGGAGGCGGCTACAGGGAGCTGGCCAGTCCGGAGCCCATGTCACCAGGAGGTGCCACCCGGCTGCCCAATGGGAAACTCAAGTGTGACGTCTGTGGGATGATCTGCATTGGGCCCAATGTCCTCATGGTGCACAAACGCAGCCACACAGGTGACTGACCAATTAATTGAGTGATTAGTCCTTTATACGATAAGATTAGTTTGCGGAGCAGATCTGCCCCGAAACCAGGTTGACATTGTGATTTGGGCACGTGACTGGGAGTGAAACTGATTTCAAATTACTCAAACTGGTTTGAAATTTGGTTTGTTCGGGGTGTGTAAACGGGTATGTGCCTCCCCCAGGTGAGCGGCCATTCCAGTGCAATCAGTGTGGGGCCTCCTTTACACAGAAGGGGAACCTGCTTCGTCACATTAAGCTGCACTCAGGGGAGAAGCCCTTTAAATGTCCCTTCTGCAGCTATGCATGCCGCAGACGGGACGCTCTCACCGGCCACGTCCGCACTCACTCGGGTGAGAGGGATACACTTATTGTACACACATTATCGCACACACTTGGGTGAAGAAAATAGGATCTGAGTTGAGCCTGTCAGTTCCTGAGCAAAGTACACACACACACATTCTGTATGTACTGTATTTACGGTATGTTGACTTTGTCCCCAGTGTCATCTCCCACAGTGGGAAAGCCCTATAAGTGTAGTTACTGTGGACGCAGCTACAAGCAGCAGAGCACCCTGGAAGAGCACCGCGAATGCTGCCACAGCTACCTGCAGAGCCTGGAGACACAGAAGCCAGCCAGTGCTCACACTCAAGGTAGTGGCAAACAAACTCACACACACACACGCACACAGAGCAACCTATAGAGCCTTGATAACTTTGACATTTAAATCACATTCATACATACACAAACACTGCATGTTACTGCTTTTATCTACGGTGTGATCATGTCTTCTATAGTAGAGGAGCTGAGGGACCTGGAGTTCATGCCTGACAACCTGCTGCAACCTTCCTCAGACAAGATTACGTTCATCGATCGGCTGGCCAACAGCATCACCAAACGCAAGAGATTCACACCACAGAAATTTGTAGGTCAGCACATAATTGGAATGTGTAAAGGGGTGGGGTGAGCAAAGACACCACTCTCACACACACACACAGGTAACACAAAGGGTACAACATCATTGATGAGATCAGGTGTCTGTTTAAAAAAAAAAAAAAAAAAAAAGACCTACCTTCACCTCACTAGTTTCTCTGAGTTGTGGTACAGTGTGATTCCCTGCCTTCTATCTGCCCTGTAGGACAGAAGCACATGCGCCACAGTCTAGCTGACACACCTTTCGAGCTCAGCGCCGCCTTTGACAAGGACGGGGAGAAACAACACGGTCTGGACCAGCCACACTACACCGTCCTGGGAGGAGGCTACCTGGGGGTGCCAGGAGCTGGTGGATCTGAAGGCCTCCGACCCCTATGGCTGCCACCCCCTCACCCCTCCTGCCTGTCAGAGCTCCGGCCAGTCATCAGCTCGGCTCACACCCCCATGGCGCCGCTGGGGCCGAGGCTGGACTGCATGGGGGCCGGGGCTGGCCTAGGGTCCACAGGAGTGGGGGGCAGGGAGGCTGCAGAGGGTCACGAGGACCTACCTCTTGGACTCAGCCACGCCCCTTCGCCTAGCAACGTTTGCCAGGACTCCACAGACACTGAGAGCATGCCGGATGAAGTGTTAAGCAATGTGGCGCCTGCCCTGCCTCTCCACAACAACAATCACCACCTCCACTCCAACCACCACCCACCCCCTCCGCCCCTACTGCACCACAGGGGTAGGGACAGACACAGCCCAAGCCACGCCAGGGAGAGGGAAGAGGATGGCAACTCTGCCACCCCCCCGGCCCCAGGCTCCCCCACCTCCAGGGAGGTGTTTCGAGTGGTGGACGGAGAGGGGCACGTGTTGCGCTCCTTCCGCTGCGAGCACTGCCGCGTGCTCTTCCTGGACCACGTCATGTTCACCATCCACATGGGCTGCCACGGCTTCCGCCAGCCCTTTGAGTGCAACATCTGTGGCCATCGCAGCCAGGACCGCTACGAGTTCTCCTCGCACATTGTCCGCGGGGAGCACCTGCTAGGCTGAGGGATGGCTGGGCAGTACTTAGGTTTTGTTTGTTTTTTTACTCTGAGAGAAGGGCCTGCTTGGGTTTGGTCTGCATCACAATAGGGGGTAGGGGTAGTACGAAACTGCTTTTAGTAAATTATTTGTGCAAAGGCATTGATACTGTTACCACATAAACCTTGACTTCAAATAGGCACATTAGGTCAATTGCATCACTTTTAAAAAGGAAAGAGAATCCTCACCACTCTGAATGCACTTTTCAAAATGCATGAATTCTTAATGAGAAAATGCACTTTCAAATAGATTTTATTCTGAAGTAAAGGGAGTGAATGTACTTTTTAAAAAATTTTTCCTCAAAGTGCCTTTCTCTGCTGTGGTCTACCTTTCCTCTCTTATCCTGGTAAAAACTGGGTGCACAAAACAGTGATGCTACCATCTAGACAATGTGATTTAAATGTGACATTTTGAGTTGTTTCGTCGACTGCACTGTAATCAATATTTTAACCAAGATAAAAACAAGAACAGTCAGGCTTCCTTGGAATTTGTCAAAGCTCTATTTGAAAAGCACTTAACGGATCTATTCCATTCCGTAACACTCCTAGTCCCTGGGGGTGTGGCAGACAGTGTTGTTTAAGATTGTGTGTAGATGGTATATATTACTGTTGGTCATTTATTTTAATAAGTTGCGGTGCAGACTGGACCCAGGATCCCAAGTTAAATGTTCAGAAGAGATTTGAGGGGTTGGCCTCAATGAGGAGTGCACTTTTGAATTTCAGTTTGTGTATATGTGTGTGTTTGTTATTTTGGAAGTTAAGTTAAATGAGAGTTGTAGGCTTTTAGCAGTGTGAATGTCGTGGAATGGGTGGGGTGCAGTATGTTTGTTTTGTTTCCTTTTAATTGCTTTTGTTGCACTGAGATACCTGCCGAGATAATTTATATTTTATAGAAGATTACATTTATGGCCTGCACCTTTCTCTGTGCAGCCTGTTGAAAGAAATAAAACTTTTTAAAACTCATTCCACAAAAGAAGAGAGCCACTGCCACTATTTTGGAGTTGACGTCAACAAAGGGCTGGGATAAGATTTTTGGCCATTTTATGTCCTTGATATCCCACTGCTTTGTGTACTACAAAACAAACCTAAACATGATTATTATTTACAAGTGAGACTTAAAACAATTGTATATTCATTGTACTGTGCCTTTCATGATGTTGGCCTGGGGGACATGTATTAACAGCCATGTCTTGCCAACATATATCTTTATGGATGAGAAGAGGTAGTTATTTTGATGATATAACATGAAATATCCTGTCTGCCCCTGCTAAGTAGCCTGCCCATGCTGAATTCTAGATTGCCCTTCACTAGTCACTTTGATTTGCACAGTCACTCATTTCTTAAGTAGCCTAATCATGTAAATTGTATTACATCGTCCAAAAAGGAAATAAACATGTTTTAAAAAAGCACTCGGGCATATAAAAGATTTTAAAATATTCAGTTGATAAGTACATATCCAGAAGATTGTCACCTGCTGCTAAGGCATAAATGAGTAGTGTCTGTGGTTGTCCACAGTCCTCTGTGGTTGAGATTGAGTACATGGTTCATCCGAAGTGACGTTGAAATGCTTATTCTTGTTCAATGATTTTGGGGAACTTGATGAATACGCACTTGTGAATTTAAAAAAAGCACTTACATTGACAGATTAGGAAACTGAGGGTAAGGGGTCAGTTAGGTCCTGATTGGTTTTGGCAGTTGCCTTACTTGTTTACCTAATCTCTTTGTCTTCACAGTGAATGAACTTGGAAGCCCGTGGGGTTTATAGCTCTTGATTAGGGCCCCAGAGTTTTCTATGGTCGAGAAAAACTACTGGCCCTACTTATGACACAGATGAAGTATGACAGACTGGAAAATCTGCCATGGGATTTCTTTATAAAATAAATGAAACTTTACCTCATAATTGCCTCTGGGGGGGATAAAGGTTTGGTGAATGTTTATTTCTTTTGGTGGTTAATTTGACCTTTTATGTTTTGACAGTGACAGCTCTGTATCTTCACTATTTGATATTTTAATACATTTTACCAAAAAAGAAGGAATGTGGCTTTGAAGTGGAGTACAAGAAAATATCAGAAAAGATCTTAAACTATTTAATTACAGGGCATAGTTGCATTAATGTTAATCTGTACTGCTGTTCTAAATGTAATGCCTTATGAACGGATATGTAATTACTCTTCAAATGAGAATATTTAGAATGTAAATAAAAAATTGTTTGATTATTGAACTGATGTGGAAGTTGTGCATCGTTTCACACTAATTCGAAGGGCAGGATCTCTCCAGATCTGTTGTTTCTCTTTAAAAATTGGTCTATTGTGCCTTACTCCCTGAGGTTCACTGTTTGAGGATGTTGGCTCAACATAGATTTGAGGACAGAACACTTGGTCCAGGGTCAATCTCAAGAAGAAGTAACAAATGTATGTGACAGATATTAGGGGGGGGACTTTAATGAGTGTTAATTATAGCTGTTTCACATCAGTCACCATTCCGACACCTAGCTACATTGACATGACCTTGTCGTTCCACAATTCAGGCTGATGGCACAGCACAAAACTCTAGCTTCTGACTCATCTCACAATAGCTTCCATTTACAAATGTGCCTGTGACTTTACTCATGTGTTATGATGCAAAAACAGTTTTTTCTGTAAACCAAATGGCATGTACACAATAATGTACATTAACTGCCAAAGATTGAAGTTTGAGATGGCATGATCAATGTATGATATTACGGGTCTTTATAAGAATGAATTCTGCCTGTCCCAGAGTAGATAGGTGGCTTGTTCTAACAGAGCTATATTAAAGAGCTTGTCAACTGAAATACTAGCAGAGATGTCTGGGCTTTGGTAAGTGTGAAAATGCCAATTCAGTTAACCTAACCAGACAAGGATAATAGGACAGGATGTCTCATACTTGCCCTGGCAGTGACCAGTGCAGTTTCTCTTACATGAAATCCATTTTGACCAGAAGGTAAGCAAATACTTGAAAAAAAGTAAAGGAGGTGATCCTGGATTTTATTATTTGGTGTACTACACTGGATTGCCGTTATGCTTTTAAATCCTGGTGCATGTGGTAACAATGTGGTCTGCTAAACCTTAAAAGTTTTCACAAAAATCTAAAGGACAAATGAGAAAAGCTTATTTTGTATTTCCCCTTAAGTCACCCCAGCTTCAGATAAAAATATTTTGTTACTGATGTGTGCTTGTTTTTGCCCTCGTTTCAATGTTCCTTTCCCTTTCAAGGTTTCTTGATTGCACTGTGTTTGTGTTCCCTTTGACTTGACTATCTGCTCTGTTACCTTTACTCCTGCCCTTGTGAATTGTGTGGATTCGCTTGAACTGCAGAGCATTTTTTCATGTACCATAATGTAATTAAGTATTTGTGTATCAAGATTAAACTACTGTAAATTTTGTACTGTATTGAAGGAGAGTATTCCAAATAAATACACTTGACTGGCTGATATTTTCTACAATGATAAGACATTCATATTTATAAAGATGTTTATAAATGTTTTGCAAGTGAAAAATATATTCAAATCAATCTGTTTTACATGGGCTGTGGAAGAACTCTGGGTGGGCCACCCTGTAGAAAGAGAACACATTCCATCAGAACAGTATTCCACAATCACATCATGGAATAACAGCCATCGTTAGAGGAAAAGCAAGAATGGAAATGTCAGTTTCTGTATTTGACTGAGGATTCTCTCAATCCAAGCAGATATCCCAGACATGAGGATTTATGCAGGCCACAGGTGTCAAACTCATTCCATGGGTTTTCGCTCCTCCCTTGTACTTGATTGATCCATTACGGTCACTGATTATTTGGGAACTCCCCCTCACCTGGTTGTGTAGGTCTTAATTGGACAAATTGAAAGGAAATAAAGAAAACTAGCACATACTCAGTTCGACATTCATGATCACCATTTAATGGCCATGGCAGAGCTTGGTGCTTGAGTATTCACAACTGGGCCTGAAGTGGGATGGTGGTGTGCGGTCCTTCCTGGCCTCTGTGGAGTGGTTCCTGACCACCTTACAGTGGATGGCACAGCTCACGCAGTAGTGCAGTTTCACATAGAGCTTGGGCAAAACAGGCTTGCCAGAAGAAAGGATGTTTGAGTATGAAGTGTAATAAACCAAGGATCTGGTGGATCTAATCAAACAAAATACATGCTCCAGTGCCATTCAATGCTAGCATCACATGACTAGTTGCCCTCAGACCATTCAACAATCTACTCACATTCAAACACGCTAGCCTCTGAGATATCTACGGCAGCAGCCTCAACAATGTTCCTGATGACAAACTTTTTTTATGGCCTTGTCCCTGCACATGCCCACAGCCCTTCTTGGCACGACCACAGTTCCGTCTCTTCTTAGTCTATAAACAAAGACATAATGAATATCTTGAAACATCAGCAGAGGCTCACCGTCGAGTTATTCACAAGTGTTCCTCAACTCCAGTCCTTTGTGTAGGTTCATTTCAGCCAATTAGCTACTCCCATTAGCAAGGCTCAATCAACTGATCTAAAAACATCACAAATGCTGCATCAGTAATTACAGTATAATTAATATAGGTAGAATAATTTGTTTATCACAAACATACAGTGCATACAAAGAACCAACCTGCGATATACCGACTCTTGGTCAACCAAAACAAAACCCATGTTTCAAGCAGGCTCAAGTTCAGTTTCCTCAACTTAAGCCTTATTCAACATACAAAAAGAGAAAATGTTTATAATTGTTGCCTAAGAGTTTCCTATTAGTGCAGTGGTCTTTGCAAGAATATGCAGGAAACTAGCTAACCAACCATACCGTACCGGCAAATTAGCAATCTAGTTAGCTAGCTGGTCCACAGTTATACAATATTCAATTAAAAAGCCTGACTTACTGCATCAACAGTCACAGTACTGTAGAAATGATTTTTATGGCTTTGTTTTTTATTAATATTAATGAGTATGTAAAACAAATAATTCAGTTGAGTTGTTATATAATGAATTGAAATGTATTTAACGTAACTTTAGACAACTTTAATTCATAATGGGAAATGAACCCTGTGAATTGCATTTGACTGATCAGTTGATTCAGCATCTTCATGAATGATATCACCACACAGGTTACACAGGGCAGCACAGATTCTAAGTATTTTGTCCATTTTCGATGAGAGGTCGATTGGCACTGACTGTGAGATGATTCGAAACCGTTTGAGCCTTTGAATTACGCGTTCCACATGAACCCTCACGTTGGATATCAATCTTGTACATGTGGTGTCCTCCACTGACAGCTGTGCGCCTCTTTTTGTGAAGGCTGGAATTGTTCATTTAACCTTCCTCTCATACACCAGTTCATGGATTGTGACGCCCCGGTCAGCCATGACCTCATCATCTGGACAGAGGTTCTCCAAGAACCTAGAATGCAACGTTATATATTTGTTGCTACATCTACCTCCATATGATGAAGAAATTAACATCACCAGACCGACCACAAGGTACTTGATAGTGTTCTGGGTGTAGTAATGGTTGAATGACTCCCCCTTGAATACAGATTCTTGCATTCTGTAAAGCAATTTCTGAGCAGTCGATAATCCAGGTTGGTCCTTGGTAGTAGTCCTTAAAACATTGTGGCATTGTAGCACGGATGATCTCCCTTGGCAACCATGGAATGTACTCCCTCAGACTCTCTTCCATCATGTCAATCCAATAACTAATCACTCAACTGACAATACCCTGGAAAACACCAAACCTTTCTGCTAGGTACTGCTGCAGCAAGTTGAGCTTCATCAGTGTCATCAGAAGTTGGTCTAATTAAAAGCTGCCTTTGTAGAAGGGTAGAAGATGTTCTACCAGGAGGGTAGAAAGGGCAGCAAGAGACAAGCCTGTATGCAGTCAACAGAGTGCTTCATTCCTCAGCAGGGTTTTGTAGAGCGGTGCTGCTGGGCACTGTATCCCTGCCTCACAGGTAGTGAGCTTTACATGATCACCTGAGCTGTAGTTGTGATCACTTAGAGATGGGTCTTCCCATTGGGTTTGGGCATCCTTCTCTGAAGGTAAATCCATTCTTTCTATTCGTGTTGGCCAATCCCCATTTTCAATTTGGTGAAAACTTGAACCTGTTGTGTCATCTGTTAAGAAATCAGTATGGCTTGTCAATGGACAATTTAGAACAAAACACCATACTGCATGGATGCTCCTAATAATATGTAATAATCATAGTAATTAGGTATATATACATATTTTTTATTGAGTTGTAGAGGAAATAAATTGTGCTATTATGAGACTGCTTAGCTACAAGAGCAAGAGGGAGACACAAAATGAGAGAATGCAAACTGCTCAAGCGTTTGGCTTAACGTTACCTGTCACTGATGACTGCCTGACCAACACCCGACGCGTCTTCACGAGTGGAGTATCGTAGCCAAGCCATTTTTCTGGGTGTGGATGCTCCACTGTAAACTTATTGTCAAATAATTGGTAGGAGCATACAAAGGGACGTTTTGGTGATTTCTTTAGATTAAACGCTTTGAGCCAGAGCCGCAAAGACTGTGTCTTTAGGAGGTGGATGCAGGTCATATGGGACTCCACAGATCGACGTAGCGGTTGTAAAAATTGCCTCCTTCATTAAATTGTGACAGCCTCGTACTGAACATATAATGATTGTCAGGGTGATTGATTTTAAGATTTTGTGCGGTTCTGTCAGTGTAAAACGTTCAAGCTCTCAAAGGAAAGTACCACTTTTGCATGCGCTAGCGTCACGCGAATGTTGCCGGAAATAGAAACACTATTGCAACGAACTCGCAGTGACGTTCTTGAATAAGGCGACTACGTTCCATTTTTTCTGCATCAGAATATAAACGAACTGGACCGGAAGCATGGGTGCCGACCGTACATTTCACAACAATGAGAGTTTTTAGAAAACTAATTCGTTTTCAAAATCATGGGCAATTCAGCTAAGCACTCACCATTTTGAACAGGAGCTGAGGGATGGGTGCCGACCGAATTATATCTCTCTAGCAACCCTGGATGTTGTGAATGACACAGAAAGCACTCATATGTATTTGTTTTTAATATATAGTTTGCATAATTATGCTATTATCAAATAAATCAAATGTTTACTTATTTTAGTTCTACAAAATAACAATACTATTTTTCTGCGGAAGGATATGTATGTGGCATCTTTGCTAATAATAGACGTAATTTCCCATTATGCATTTCCATTAATCCGCAATTTACAAACATTTGTTTGTACAATCGAAGTTTCTTTGTTGATCTTACAAATTGACTGGCGCTTCGCTTCGGCATTCCAATACTTTCCTTTCAATGCTAATTGTAAATTATTTCAATTTGCTAGAGAGTAAAAGCATGCGTCTACGTTTTCCTGTCTGTCCTGGACAGCGAGAAATGTCTCCCAAGAAAGGGCACATTTACCATTATGTTACGCAAATTACCCTTGCTTTATTTGCATAATGTATCGTTTCTGCAACTGGGTATTGATAAACCTACTTTGCACATTATCACAAGATACTAAAGTAATTCATTTTATGATATTGTTCATTCATTGATAATGATTGCTTTGTCGATGCATAGCATTTTTCCTAGCACTTTATTTTTGGCACATTGGCGGCGCGGTATGTGCAGTCTGGCGCGCCCCCTGGGTGGGTTTAACTCCTAGAATGTTGCTAGGAGACCAAACACAAACTCATTTTGTGGAGATCCCGCTATCATATCTCTAGAATTCACACAGGTAAGACATCGCATCATGTTAGTTGTCGCAAATACAATTACGGGGTGTTTGTAAACTGCATGGACATGGCAGGCTCTGGACAAGACCATATGACAGTAGCTAGGCATTGGTCATGAGTTTTCTTTACTATGCGTTTGCTTGGTTATTGGACAATGACAACCAACTTGATATTAATTAAATGTTTAGGCTGTTTTGTGTGGGTTCCTCATTTTTTAAAAGTATGTCTGTCTTACCTCTTAAGTCTTGGCTTCCCATTCTGAATGAAGAGAGCGAAGTGGGCCAAGTGACACCAAAACAGCACCCCAGGAGGAGCTTGAGAGAGGAACCATGCCAAAGAAGGGTGCAAAAAAGGGGGGAGCAGGGAAGCAGGCAGGGATGACGGAGGAAGAGAGACTCTTGTACATGCAGCAGAGGGCCCAGGCAGAGGACGAGATGGCCAAAAGGAAGGAAGACATGCTAACTCAATTTCTCAAAGTACGTTCAAGAATGTAACCCAATGAAAAGTCACACAGCCTGATGCAACTTGTTAAGCCTATTCTATTCTCAAAATGTCCTTGCATGACCTCTAAGTACTGTCCCCATCATCTCTACCCGTAATGCAACCAGGATAAGCTGCAGAAGGAGGAGCGCAACAGTGCAGTGAACCTGCACAAGTTGACGCAGCAGTGGCGAGCAGTTCTCCGCCAGACACGGGCAGCTGAACTGCGCAGTGACATTGCTGTGCTCAGCCAGACCTTTGAGAGGGTGCTGGACCGGAAGGACAGTGTCATCAAGGTTAGGTATTTATTTATTTCCACAAGCATCTGCGAGAGACTTCTTCTTGGTGTGTGTAAGAGACTCAGAAGGCTGCTGAGGGGAGGACGGCTCATAATAATGGCTGGAATGGAGTGGTTTCAAACACATGGAAACCATGTGCTTGATGTCTTCGAAACCATTCCATGAATTCTGTTCCAGCCATTACGTCCTCCCAAATGTAGGTATCACCGGGCGCCTGTGGTGTGACAGTCTATATCTCTCTCTCTGCTGTAGTGTTTGGTGTGTGACCTGAGTGAGGCAGAGCAGCAGTCAGCCCAGGCCCTGCGCTCTCACCTGGAGTGTGTGGACTGCCTGCTGGCCCTGCAGAAGGGTAGGCTGGCATCCCTGGAGCAGCAGTGGAACAGCGGCCTGGAGGGACTGAGCTACGAATTCAATTCTGAGAGGTGTGTGTAAAACCTTCTCACACACACCATGACAGATAGACCTATCCATCCAGTTCTCTAATAGACATCCAGAGACACTATACACAGTTCTGCACAACAATGAATAACTGAATTATGCTGCACAAAACTATTTAGATGAAAAGATTTTGTAACCTTGATGCAAGTTTGATATTTACTAGATATGTGTTATATGTGAATTGACAGCTGCGTGTGTGTCACAGGCGACCGGTGGCACCTTAATTGGGGAGGACGGGCTCATAGTAATGGATGTAACGGAGTAAATGGAATGGTGTGGAACACATCATTTCCATGTGTTTGATACCATTCAGTCCATTCCAGCCATTACACACGATTCCAGACATTGTTATGAGCAGTCCTCCCCTCAGCAGCCTCCTGTTGTGTGTGTGTGGGTGATAGTGTGTGTGTGAGAGTGTGTATCTTAAATAATTCCACCCCCCCCCCCCAAAAAAAAAAAAAAAACTTTGCCTTTGGTGAACTAACACTCACACTTGACTTTTTCCTACTAGTACTGACTTTGTTGATAGCTTTTTTATTGTGGAAAATTGTACTTACTATGACTAAGATATGTGGTTGTCTCACCTAGCTGTCTTAAGATGAATGCACTAACTATAAATCGCTCTGGATAAGAGTGTCTGCTAAATGACTTAAATGTGTGTGTGTGTGTGTTTCCCAGGGAGCAGATCCTGTCCCAGCACCAGCAGGAGTGTGCTTACCTGGAGGATGTGACCTTTGCCATGGAGCAGTTCTACATGGAGGTAGACGGGGAGGCTCGCCAGGACTACCAGAGCACCAGAGACGACATCAAGAACAGAGTAGGGGTCTGGCTCAGACAACCAGCCTCTTTCATTTCCCCTCTCTCCATTTGCAGATCCTCACAATTGGTCTAGGATCATTTCTCCTCTTTAGCGTGCTAGCAGATACCCATAGACTTCCAGCCATTGGGCTAACGCTAGTTAGCATTGTCTTACAAAACTACTTATAACTTCCTTCATACTGGACACAGACATAAAAATGGTATCCACGAGTTCATCTGAGTTCATCATTTGGGGAAGTAGATAAAGGGCCTCATTGCCAAAATCCCGAAGTATCCCTTTAACCTTAATCGTTATGAACAACAGAACAAAACAAGCCTTGAACCAGCTGTTAGGGGATGTTGTGTGAGCTGGCTTACATTCCCTGTCTGGGATCTCCTTTCCCTCTCCCATTAGAACATAGAGGAGAAACATGCGTTGAGGATCCAGTTAGAGGGGACGGTGGAGGGCCTGTGGCGTCAGTTCCAACAGGCCCTACGCAGCTACAATGAGGCTACAGAGGACCGTCACATCGCCTTTGAGTCGTTGAGGACCCGCGACCAGCGCAGTGCCCAGGAGATCGACACGCAGATGAGGAGGCTGCAGAAGATGCAGGTCAGTGTTGGGCTACAGAGACTACTTTTCCAATGGGGGCCGATTCAGACGTAGGAAATCTATGCCCTTTTAACATGTTTTGATTGAAACACTTCTCAGTATTTGGTATTCAGACTTACCGTATGCAGGTGTGCAACAAACTCTGTGGGTGTGCCTCCAATATCCGCACTGAATACATTTAATTAAACTGCTGAAAACCCTCCCACTTGTTGGCCAACAGATTTTCTCATGGAGTTTTCATTTAATAGGATTTTCAGTACATTTATCAAAAGCCATCCCGTTAAATACAGTGTACCTTTTAATTATAATTTTCTCAAGACTCACTAGAATATATATCTAGAGAACGGGTTCTGAGTATTAGAGATCAATGAAGAAAGCCATCAAAATATGTTAATCATATTAGTCTCCGTTTAGTAGATTTAAAAATCTGTTGATTATTTAGGATTAGGAAAGTATTTATGGATCTACATAATACATTTTTAAAAAATGGTTTGGAGTGCCTTTATGCACAACGCATATTGATTAATCAAAAATACATAGGTTTGGTTCATCCTGAAAGTTGCCATATTCAGTTGTTCAAACCATGAAATATTGGAAGGGGAGAAAAGTGTAGTCATATAAATCTACCTTAATCCTCACTGATGATGGAACTGTGATGACAACAGTCCAGTTGTCGTGAACCGTGCGCCAAGCTCCAGGTTTAAACTGCCACATTTGGTCTTCCTTCCATAATTATTCAAATAGGCTACATGTCCCAAAATATTGGACAACTTGTAAATAAAAATGATTTACTACTGCTAGCGACCCTCCGCAACAACCACATGGACAGGACAGCGTTTAGAGGAAACAAATAAAGGTCGGCAAAATCAAACAATGGAATGAAGGGAATTAATATGTGTGGTTATTACTTATGGTCGCTACCAATAGAACATTGGAGGAAACAGGAAAAGTTGGGGAATATGATTAAAACATTCTAGAGCGCACAAAGGTACAGTTTGGCATGACTGTCATTCTGCTCGGCTATGCATTTCCAAGATTTATCCTTAAAAGTTAAGGCCATACGATTTAAATTATGCATAGCGGCACAACATTTCGTACTGTGGGAAAGGAGCATAAATACCTGTCATGTTGATAAGCTTTTCAGTTTGCAGCCATATTACTGATTTCAAATTTGTCTCCAGCGATCATAAATTAAAATAAACCAATTGTTATTTATATTTACAATCCCCTTATCCAAACGGATTACTCATTTACCTAGCTTTTTATTAATTTATGAATTACAGTGCATGGAGAATGGCGTTATTACTATCGGGTAAAAATAAAGTCGTTTTTTTTTTTTAAACTTGGAACCGACGGGTTGCTTGACCTTATTCATGGTTTCCTCGCAAGTAAAGGGGGTGAAATTATGAGGGAATTAAGATCAAGGTCAGAATACGCAGAGAAAAATGCAGAAAAAGGGAATTAAGTTCCATTTACAGGCACGTAACTCGGGTCTGAATTCCTCCTATGTAGAATACAGGGTCAAGAGGACTACTCTGAGCAACAGTCTACCATATGAAAATAGAATGCTTATATTGCTCATCTGTTATATATGATTGTATTATTAACTTTATTTGAATACAGTATTCATGCATGCCCTCTGTGTATGTCAGCATGAGTGCTCGTTTCCCACTGTATTGGTGTCTCTCCCCTCCAGGACTCCATATCTGCTCTGCGCTCTAGGCTGAACTCCAGCCAGAAGGAGAGTGAGGGGGCAGCACGGGGCCTGAGGGCGGCCAGGGAGGAGGTGACCCTGCAGGCTCGCCAGCTCAAGGCCCAGCTGAGCCGTGCCCGCACAGCCGAGAGGAACCAGCTCACCAACCTCACCGTGCACAGCAACGCCGCTGCCAAGAACCTACAGGGCATCATCACTAAGGTGCTAACGTTAATGCATGTAGACACATACAGTATGTACATTTTGCAACCAAACATACACAGCACACTTATGCATGTGTACTGACTCACATTCACTTCCTATGAATTCTCACACCCTGTCCTGTGATGTTGTGGATCAGGGGGAGAGGTTGCTGCGTCTGGCTGAGATGTGTCGTAAACTGGAGACAGAACATGAGAAAGTCCTGCCCTTCTACACCTCATCTCTCACTGCTGAGGAAGAGAGCCAGGAGAGAGCTAATGCTATGGAGCCTCCATCTGAGGAGCTGGCACAGGTATAGATAGTACTGTATTATACACACACTGATCTGATCTGTGACTCCCACCCAACTTCTCATTTGTAACCCGGTGTGCTCAGGCCATGCTGGACTACCTGGTTCTGGAGCGGTTCTGGCAGCGTTATAACAAGGTTCTGCTGGAGCGGCTGTGTTTGGAACGAGAGAGAGGAGCTCTGACCCAGGAGAACCAGCAACTGCGGATCTTACTGCGCCAGTACCTGGATGGCATCTCCGTTAGTGACGAGATCCTCCGCCATCGCAACCCCCTGCTGATGGTGTCACGGCCCACCCTCGCCGTTCAACCCACTGCTGATGCCCAACGCAAGCGCCACACTGTCATTGAGGCAGCACATGTTGTGCAGCGCACGCTGTAGACTCAATAACAGGCTCACATCACACACCATCACTCCTAGGTTAACTTCAAACTGCCAGAATGCACTCCTTCTGACAGAACTCAATTCCTTATTCTATTTGTGTGTTACTTCTTTCTACCAGGTGTCTTACAATATCCATCAAATAAAAGAGGACTATTCCATCCGATAATAACAACGTTTCCTTGTTGTTTTTACATTTTATTATTTAAATAGTTCTGTGAGTTTCCTTTATTTATTCTTTCTCTTCTTGGCCTTCTTGCCTGACCGCTGGGCATTGGCCTTGTTATAGAGGTAGAGGCCCACCATGCCCAGCAGAGTGGGAACCAGGCCCAGACACACTAGAGGGAAGACATCGTTCACCATCTTCTGCCATGGGGTTACCTGGATCAGTGACATCACCTCCACTTCAAACTCTAGGGCAGCATCAGCTAACAGGACAGAGGGAAGAAGAGTGAGAGAGGATCAACTACTGAGTTGTGTGTGTTGCTGTGCTCAGCCAGACCTTTGAAAAGGTGCTGGACTAGCTAGACAGTTATCAAGGTGAGACATTTATTGCTGTATTTATTATTGTGTGTGTATGCAGATGTGTTTAAGTACCTGGGATGGTGGGAGGGTATCCTCGCTTTCCATAGGCAAGGTGTGGTGGAATAGTGGTCTTGATTTTTTGTCTAGAGGACCATAAGACAGAACAAGGTTATTCTCATAGATTTATGTTATCCACTATTTGTGACATTTTACCAAAGTAATTTGAGACAGGATCTTTGATTTGCTTCACGTAGTGGTAATATCGATATTTGAAACATTGTCCTTGCTTAGCCAAGTCATATTGAATTCCTAGTGGAAGTGGTTCTAAATGAATGTAGTCCACTTCAAAATGTTGTATTGGCAGACCTTGACTGTTTACTTACCCTTCACAAACTCCTACCAAGCTCTGTTCCAGACCTGTTGGAGATACAGTATCCCAGTGAATGATGCAATAACAAACACTGCACTGCAAGTGTGAGCTATATTTGAAGGTATATTTAAACAATAAGGCACGAAGGGGTGCGGTATATGGCCAATATACCACTAAGGGCTGGATACAGCCCACATACCACAAACCCCCCAGGTGCATTATTGTTATTATGAACTGGTTACCAACCTAATTAGAACAGTAAAAAGAAATGTTGTCATACCTGTGGTATAAGGTCTGATATACCACAGCTGTCATGCAATCAGCACTCAGGGCTAGAACCACCCAGTTTAGAATACTGTTAACTTAAGCTAGTGTTCCTGTTTTGTGTGATCAATATATTGTCAAACTGTCTTTTTGAATGGTTGTGATTTTACCAGGGATAACAGTCCTCTTTCCCAGCACAACAACAAGGGGGTCCCGGGACAGTGATGAGTCAATCACCTTGCCATCTGCCAGCAGTTTACCCTGTTCAGAGCATTGGAACAATATGGTAGGTGCATGTTAAGAGATTTTGCACCTAAGCTGTGATTCTAATCTAAATAGAAGGTTAAGATGCATATCCCGTTCAAGTCACAGTAAATTGTGAAACACTTGACATACTGTTTAACGTTATTTACAGGAGTGGCTGCACTGGGCACACTGGTTGAATCAATGACCTCGTCTGTCAATGAAGTCACATGGGACCATTCTAGCCAATGATGGCAGACACACCGGTGAACAACCAGCACAAGGGGTTTCACTAGTTAATAGCCACAGTCAAAAATGGCTTTATCGTAAAAATGAAAACAAAATGTGCTTTTTGGTTTTAATGTAAGGTTGGCAGTGTGGTTAAGATTAGAAAACGCCACCTACTGCTGAAGACAGATTTTAGGCCCAGTTATGCATCATCCTTTCTGGTTTGGTCATGTTCTCCTGCTCAGACATGACAGATCTTACAACGACTGGTTAGGTATTTTACTTATCAAAACCACATGTTATAGAAATCTGGTAATGAGCAGGAGTGCTGACGTGTTGCAGCTCCCCCATCACACTACCTACCGAGTAGAATGTTTGGCACGCGGAAAACGTGTCCATTCATTGCACATGGGTTAAAACACGCAATTTACTTGCCATCCCAGATATGATTACAAACTAAGTGTAATGCAAAACTGAAAGTTGCTTTTATTTGACAATATTTGATTGGCGCACGAATTCCCCCGTCTTTAGTGAAAAATGAACTTGCTGCTTCACACCGTGCCACATAGGCAACATCGTATCCAGTCAAATGTATCGAGGTGCAATGAATCAGCACCACTTCAACTGCAGAGAACACTTTTGACCAGATTTCATAAAAATCGACATTTGTCTCAATAAGCATGTAGGCTTATGTCAAACAGGGCGGTGCCTAGCCTACCTTTGAAATTGAAAATGTTCGTTAGGCTATTTATTTACACTCTTTTCTTACCGTATAGTGGATTTGTAGCGTGTCTCCCATTTCTGACATTATAGAGCAAGTTTCGGGTTTCACCTTATGAAGGGGGAGAAGGGGAAAAAATCAAGTAATTTGCATTCCAAATAAATAAGCGATACATTATCAATGTTAACAATAACAAGCTGATATGCCTACATGGTTTCAATTTGGTCTGAATGTTGCAATGCATTGTATTCGGCACGTGCAAGAGTCGCCACTTTCCTATCGCTGCTTTGGAGAAAATAGAACTCACCAAGGTTTCCACCAATAACTCTTCCACAACATTTTGCTCGGCTTCAGCATCCTGTGCTGCAACATAAACGAAAGCAGCAAGCATGACTAGGATGACCCCAGTCTTGGCTTTCATTGTAAATCCGACCTTTTGGAAAACTATCCAACTAACTTCAGTGAAACTGTAGAGCATGCAAGCGCCGACGATTGACTATCGAAGGTAAAGCAGGCTAGACGCCGGTTAAGGCTGATGTGTTGTTATATTAGGCTATGGCGATAACAGGGCAGCCGAACCGCGGACGTTGTCCTAAAACACCTGGGTCGCCGAAGTGCCCGCCTTAAACATTCCGCCAGCAACCCAGAAGTCCCTTGCTGATGGGTAACGGTGCAGTTACATTCTTCGTGTCGGTTGAGGGCAGTTGTGAGTCTGATAAAAGCCCCAGCAGTTAGGATATGTCCTTTCAACTTTCCTAGGACCAGGCTACTTTCATCGCGATCTGAAACCTCAGATCATGGGGGTTCCCATGGTTGCTGCCCGTTGTGCTGTATCTGATTAGCGCTATAGCTTGTTTGTTTACTTTCCATACCTCACACGACAGTCACCACCGTCTATACTGACCTGTGTGCCAGCTGGACTCAATTATTTATATATAAACCCTAGATTGTTGATGTTATGGTTGACCATTGAGGCTTTGAAGCCATCGGTCCGCCATATTGGCACTCCCCAGTGCAACCTGGTCTCAGAGCAAAACGTATTATATTCTACTAAAATCCAGCACCCCATTTAGTGTGATATGTTACATTACATTGACCAACCAATGTTGTAGCGGTCGTACACTATCAAATGAATTGCAAGATGTTTAGTATCCTACATCTTGATAATTTAGTATGACATATTTTGTTTGACTGCTTTAGTATGATATGCTACGTTCGACTGCTTTAGTATGATATAAGTTTGACTGCTTTAGCATGATACGCTACGTTAGGTTAGGCATTAAGGTTAGGGCTAGGGGTTAGGTTAAAGGGTTAGCTACCATGTTAAGTAGTTGCAATGTAGCTAAAAAGTAGTAAGTAATTGCAAAGTTGCTAATTAGCTAAAATGCTATAGTTGTCTGTGATGAGATTCGAACACACAACCTTTGGGATGCTATATTTTCGCATTATACATCCAACCACACTTCTTTCATTTTTGTCTTAAGTAATCTAATGTCAGACCAAACATAACATATCATACTAATTTCAGTGTCCTGGATTTACATAGACCAATGTAATGTAACGTAACATAAAGTAACAATTCATACTAAATGGAGTGGCACAGATTTTAAGAAAATATAAGCAGCCCTCCATAGGAATTAATGGAATTCTACAGTATTTCAATTAAAGGTTTCAAGGACAAAAGTACATGTATTAAAGCATTTTTGTTGTTGTATTTAGTAACGTTAGAAATCTCCAAAAAATTATAGCTTAAGAATTTTTAAAAATTTGTTTATCTCACAATAATATAGTTTTAAAATATTCATTAAGGTGTCTGTAATATAACACGTGGCAAAAACAAATATAGACACTAATAAATGCATTTCTATAGCTTCCAAAATATTTTTTACAAGATGGAGGCACGTTGGTTTCAACACAGCACCCCATATTAGTCATCTAGTGTATTTATGAATCATTGGCTAAAATGTAGCTCTTTAAAAGAGAAGGGTGCGATTGTGGCCCGCAATTGCAGCGTTCCTGCATTTGGGCATTGGCAGGAACCCCACTATATATACTTCTGTTGGTCCATTTTTAAAATAGGACTCCCGTACGTACACAGTCTGGAGGCGGGGGCACTCCAGTACAGTAGGTGGCAGTAATGCACCATAAAGTTGGATGGAAACCACCAATAAACCCCACAGAAGAAAGGACCGAGGCGAGTCCAGTGTTGCCAACTTAGCGATTTCTTTTTGCTATATTTAGCAAGCATTCATGCCCCTCTAGCAACATTTTTTTTTTTTAAATCGACTAGCGACAGATCTAGCGACTTTTTCTGGTGTTATTGGAGACTTTTGGAGACTGACGTGAAAGCACCTATCATTCTTACTCTTCTCAACGAGCAGCGGGTGCTGCCGTGGGCCCAATCCCCGTCACAAAGCACTCACAGGCAGCCCAGTCCTCGCGCAGCAGTCCCTCCCAGCTGCAGTCAGAGCAGGAGATGTTCACCCCACCGCGTCCAGAATCGCACAAGCGGGAAGCCGATGCTGGCTGATCCCGCCCTGGCTTATATTCAGGGCGGGATGTAAATGTAAAATGTTCTTTGTCTAAAATAAATCACTGCACAAAAATAAATCACTGCATTTGACTCACACAGCCTCAGTCACTTACTCACCTTGCCACTGTGTGTGTGCCTCTCTGTGACATAAGCGAAACATCTAGCTGGCTAGCTCATCATGTCTCAGTCTAAAATGTACACTCAAAAATACAGAAAGGAGTGGGAATCAAACCCTAAATTCAAAGGCTGGTTGAAGCCGTTTATTGGAGATGATACACGGGCATACTGTATTGTAAGGCCGATTTCTACGCCAAACTTAGTGATGTAAAAAAACACATGACAACTCAAAAACATACTCAAAAGCTGCCATTTATGGTTTAAAGAATTGACTCTGCAAAAAAGGCTGAGGCCACCATGGCATTAGCTATCGCTGAACACTGTCCCATGCTGGCATGTGATCACATTGGAGAAGCACGTAGAGCTGCTTTCTCAGACTCCACTGCTGCTACCCACTTCAAAATGCACAGGACAAAGTGCACAGAAATGATTAATGGTGTTCTAGCACCCTACTTTCTGAAAAAGTTGGTCTTAGATGTGGGTGACCAGCGTTTCAGCCTCCTCGATGAGTCTACGTATGTACGTGTTTCTAAGTACCTGGGGGTTGTGATAAGGTACTTTAGTGACACCAAGCAGACAATTGTATCAACAGTTCTGTGGCTTGTTGAGTTGGAGGGAGGATATGCCAAATCTATAGCCCGTGCTGTTGTGGCTTTCCTCGAGAAGTGTTGTCTTAAGAAAGAGAAACTCCTGGGGATAGAGACTGACAATGCCTCTGTTATGACGGGGATTAACAATGGGGTCCATAAAGTGCTGAAGGAGGAGTATGGCCTCAAATATCTGATTCTTATTCACTGTGTGTGCCACTCTCTGCAGCTTGCTGTAAGTCATGCTTCCAATGACACCATCCCCCGTAGTGTGGAGTACTTGGTGCAAGAGACTTATAACTGGTTTTCAGTGTCTCCAAAGTACAGGGAAGCCTACAAGGCCATATATGAGACCATCAACTGTGGGGGGAAACCTTTACAGATAACCAAGGTGTGTGCCACATGTTGGCTCTCCATTGAACCTGCGGTGTCACGCATTTTGGACCAGTGGGAGGAGCTTAGGCTGCATTTCGCAGTCACCAAGTCCAGTGAACACTGCTACATGGCTGAGTTTTTATACTCCTGGTACAGTGAACACTGCTACATGGCTGAGGTTTTATACTCCGTGTACAGTGATCCTCAAAAAATTATTGTATCTGACTTTTTTTAAGTCAGTGCTGGGTGAGGTACAGTCGTGCTGGGTGAGGTACAGTAGTGCTGGGTGAGGTACAGTAGTGCTGGGTGAGGTACAGTAGTGCTGGGTGAGGTACAGTAGTGCTGGGTGAGGTACAGTAGTGCTGGGTGAGGTACAGTTGGCCATCAAGGCTTTTGAGGGAGAGCAAGTAGATCCTCTTAAGCTACTTGACAGCTTGGTTAGCCTGATCAAGTCTGTGAGCAGCAGGATGCTGAATCCACTAGCAAATGTTGATGTACTCAAAGGGCCAATAAGAAGCATTGTAGTACATGTCAGTTTTCAATGTGGAGGAAACTCTACAGCACAATAAGAGCCCTGGAGAAATATAAAAAATTGCCAAACTCCGTGGCTACTCCCCTGCAGAGATAGACAAGATTCATCTTAGTAAATGGAATGAGACAAAAAAAAACACACTGGGCTTCTGGAGTGAGATTTGGGAGTTCAGGGATGCAGCTGATATCAACGTGTTTCAAGAACTTGCCATGGCTGCTGTGTCTGTGTTGGATCAATCATCAATCAATCAAATTTATTTTATATAGCCCTTCGTACATCAGCTGATATCTCAAAGTGCTGTACAGAAACCCAGCCTAAAACCCCAAACAGCAAGCAATGCAGGTGAAGAAGCACGGTGGCTAGGAAAAACTCCCTAGAAAGGCCAAAACCTAGGAAGAAACCTAGAGAGGAACCAGGCTATGTGGGGTGGCCAGTCCTCTGAGCTGCACTACCTGAGCCACTTGTGTGGGTTGTAGACTCCGTCTCAAGCTACCACTAGAGTTTAAGCACCGCCAGCATTCAAACGTGACCAAAACATCAGCCAGAAAGCATAGGAACTGAGAAGTGGTCTGTGGTCACCAACTGCAGAACCACTCCTTTATTGTGTCTTGCTAAATGCCTATAATTTCCACCTGTTGTCTATTCCATTTGCACAACAGCATGTGAAATTTATTGTCAATCAGTGTTGCTTCCTAAGTGGACAGTTTGATTTCACAGAAGTGTGATTGACTTGGAGTTACATTGTGTTGTTTAAGTGTTCCCTTTATTTTTTTGAGCAGTGTATTATTACCGATATAGACATCTGTAGTGCGGACAAAACATTTTTGTCCAGCATCTCCACTTTGACAAAAAAGGTAGTTGTATAATTGAGAACAGCATCTTGCAGAATTCAATAGTTGGGGCAGCAGGTAGCCTAGTGGTTAGAGTGCCGGGCCGATAACCGAAAGGTTACTGTATAGAATACCTGAGCTGACAAGCTAAAAATCTGTCGTTCTTACCCTGAACAAGGCAGTTAACCCTTGTTTCCTGGTAGGCTGTCATTGTAACTAAGAATTAGTTCTTAACTGACTTGCCTAGTTAAATAAATGTAAAAAATATATATATTTGTTTCTCTGTGATTGTCATTTTAATGGAATCCAGAAAGAACACAACCCTGTCCTCAAACATTTACATTTAAAGGTGCAAAGTGATGAGAAAAGACACAAACATCCACCTCAATAATAATATATGTTTCTCTTGAACAAATAGCATGAAAAACAACCATTTTGTGCAGTATTAATTAACCATCCTTACTATCCCATTTAATGTCAATTTACCAGTAACTGCAGACTTAACATCACCATGAAGAAAAACGATGCACAATACATTCATTGGGTACATTGAGACATCAGATGTTTTGTGTTGTGATGATGTGTCTCAGTTGGTCGTGCATGGTGCTTGAATACTAGGGTTGTGGGTTTGATGCCCACGGGACCAGTAAGAAAAAGTATGAATATGTATGCTCACTACTGTAAACTGCTCTGGATGAGAGATTTTCAAGAAACTGGAAAACATATATCAAGCAAGTATTTTTATATTCCACAAGTGTTATCAGATTAGCTTTATTGTACTGATAATTATCAGACAAATGCTGGTAAACACTCAAATACATTGTTTACATATTTGACAAAAGACCAATATAGACTTCCTGCCGCTATGTGTGTGCCTATGTCTGATGTACAATTCATCACGCCAAAATCATTTGTTTTGCATTATCAGTTTGTATGCTTCAATAAGGATTTGATATATTTTGCCATTACCAGCACACCTATAAGGCATGATATGCCCATGCTTAAAGCTTTACAACCTAGTGTTTAGGTGATTGAAACTTTAAACTTCTTCACAACAGTATCTCGGACCTGCCTGGTGTGTTCCTTGTTCTTCATGATGCTCTCTGCGCTTTTGACGGACCACTGAGACTATCACAGTGCAGGTGCATTTATACGGAGACTTGATTACACACAGGTGGATTGTATTTATCATCATTAGTCATTTAGGTCAACATTGGATCATTCAGAGATCCTCACTGAACTTCTGGAGAGAGTTTGCTGCACTGAAAGTAAAGGGGCTGAATAATTTTGCACGCCCAATTTTTCAGTTTTTGATTTGTTAAAAAAGTTTGAAATATCCAATAAATGTCGTTCCACTTTATGATTGTGTCCCACTTGTTGTTGATTCTTCACAAAAAAATACAGTTTTATATCTTTATGTTTGAAGCCTGAAATGTGGCAAAAGGTCGCAAAGTTCAAGGGGGCCGAATACTTTCGCAAGGCACTGTATATTCTTTTGTTTCATAGATGTACTGGCTTGTAGCTGGCTCTAACATCACATGCATTTATGTACAATTGAATGGGGGTGTGTTGCCATGACGATGGCTCTCTGCTTGCTTCTCGTGATGAAACATACACTCCACCTTTGGGAAATAATTTTCATACTTTGACACATTCATTTGAAAACTAAAAGCGAGATGAGCTTATTGGTCAGCATTTCTCATCTCTTGAAAAGTAGGCTAACATGCTCCTTGCTATTTTTGCTAACAGCCAAGAAGCCACCTAGGTGTAAATGGTGTCCATCCTGAATAGGCTTGGCTATAGGCTTTATCACTTTGTTACGGTGCGTGAATGAGGACCCAAAAGCGAATTAACGTAAACAGAGCTTCTTTAATAACAAAACATACGTAGGCTCAGATGGACCGGCAGATTCCGACAGGACAGGACAAGGTTGCAGCAAACATGACGATAGTCTGGTTCAGGCATGAATAACACAAACAAGAATCCGACAAAGACAGAAACAAAAACAGAGAGAGATATAGAGGACTAATCAGAGGGAAAAAGGGAACAGGTGGGAAAAGGGGTGACGAGGTAGTTAGGAGGAGACAAGGAACAGCTGGGGGAAAGAGGGGGAGAAAAGGTAACCTAATAACGACCAGCAGAGGGAGACAGGGTGAAGGGAAAGGACAGAAACAAGACACAACATGACAATACATGACAGTACCCCCCCACTCACCGAGCGCCTCCTGGCGCACTCGAGGAGGAAACCTGGCGGCAACGGAGGAAATCATCGATCAGCGCACGGTCCAGCACGTCCCGAGAGGGAACCCAACTCCTCTCCTCAGGACCGTACCCCTCCCAATCTACTAGGTACTGATGACCACGGCCCCGAGGACGCATGTCCAAAATACTACGGACCCTGTAGATGGGTGCGCCCTCGACAAGGATGGGGGGGGGGGGGGGAAGACGAGCGGGGGCGCGAAGAACGGGCTTGACACAGGAGACATGGAAGACCGGGTGGACGCGACGAAGATATCGCGGAAGAAGAAGTCGAACTGCGACAGGATTAATGATCTGGGAAATACGGAACGGACCAATGAACCGCGGGGTCAACTTGCGAGAAGCGGTCTTAAGGGGAAGGTTCTGAGTGGAGAGCCAAACTCTCTGACCGCGACAATATCTAGGACTCTTAGTTCTACGCTTATTAGCAGCTCTCACAGTCTGCGCCCTATAACGGCAAAGTGCAGACCTGACCCTCTTCCAGGTGCGCTCGCAACGTTGGACAAAAGCCTGAGCGGAGGGGACGCTGGACTCGGCGAACTGAGATGAGAACAGCGGAGGCTGGTACCCGAGGCTACTCTGAAAAGGAGATAGCCCGGTCGCAGACGAAGGAAGCGAGTTGTGGGCGTATTCTGCCCAGGGGAGCTGTTCTGACCAAGACGCAGGGTTGCGAAAAGAAAGACTGCGTAAGATGCGACCAATAGTCTGATTGGCCCGTTCTGCTTGACCGTTAGACTGGGGGTGAAAGCCGGAAGAGAGACTGACGGAAGCCCCAATCAAACGGCAAAACTCCCTCCAAAATTGAGACGTGAATTGCGGACCTCTGTCCGAAACGACGTCTGACGGAAGGCCATGAATTCTGAAAACATTCTCGATGATGATTTGTGCCGTCTCTTTAGCAGAAGGAAGCTTAGCAAGGGGAATAAAATGAGCCGCCTTAGAGAACCTGTCGACAACCGTAAGAATAACAGTCTTCCCCGCTGACGAAGGCAGTCCGGTGACAAAATCTAAGGCGATGTGAGACCACGGTCGAGAGGGAATGGGAAGCGGCCTGAGACGGCCGGCAGGAGGGGAGTTACCAGACTTAGTCTGCGCGCAGACCGAACAAGCAGCCACGAAGCGACGCGTGTCATGCTCCCGGGTGGGCCACCAAAAACGCTGGCGAATGGAAGCAAGCGTACCCCGAACGCCAGGGTGGCCGGCTAACTTGGCAGAGTGAGCCCACTGAAGAACGGCCAGACGAGTAGGAACGGGAACGAAAAGAAGGTTCCTGGGACAAGCGCGCGGCGACGGAGTTTGAGTGAGTGCTTGCTTTACCTGCCTCTCAATTCCCCAGACAGTCAACCCGACAACACGCCCCTCAGGGAGAATCCCCTCGGGGTCAGTGGAGGCTACTGAAGAACTGAAGAGACAAGATAAAGCATCAGGCTTGGTGTTCTTAGAGCCCGGACGATAAGAAATCACGAACTCGAAACGAGCGAAAAACAGCGCCCAGCGCGCCTGACGCGCATTAAGTCGTTTGGCAGAACGGATGTACTCAAGGTTCCTATGGTCAGTCCAAACGACAAAAGGAACGGTCGCCCCCTCCAACCACTGTCGCCATTCGCCTAGGGCTAAGCGGATGGCGAGCAGTTCGCGGTTTCCCACATCATAGTTACGTTCCGACAGCGACAGGCGATGAGAAAAATACGCGCAAGGGTGGACCTTGTCGTCAGAGAGGGAGCGCTGAGAAAGAATGGCTCCCACGCCCACCTCTGACGCGTCAACCTCGACCACGAACTGTCTAGAGACGTCAGGTGTAACAAGGATAGGAGCGGATGTAAAACGATTCTTGAGGAGATCAAAAGCTCCCTGGGCGGAAACGGACCACTTAAAGCACGTCTTGACAGAAGTAAGGGCTGTGAGAGGAGCTGCCACCTGACCGAAATTACGGATGAAACGACGATAGAAGTTCGCGAAGCCGAGAAAGCGCTGCAGCTCGACGCGTGACTTAGGGACGGGCCAATCAATGACAGCCTGGACCTTAGCGGGATCCATCTTAATGCCTTCAGCGGAAATAACAGAACCGAGAAATGTGACGGAGGAGGCATGAAAAGTGCACTTCTCAGCCTTCACAAAAAGACAATTCTCTAAAAGGCGCTGGAGGACACGTCGAACGTGCTGAACATGAATCTGGAGTGACGGTGAAAAAATCAGGATATCGTCAAGGTAAACGAAAACAAAGATGTTCAGCATGTCTCTCAGGACATCATTGACTAATGCCTGAAAGACAGCTGGAGCGTTAGCGAGGCCGAAAGGAAGAACCCGGTATTCAAAGTGCCCTAACGGAGTGTTAAACGCCGTCTTCCACTCGTCCCCCTCCCTGATGCGCACGAGATGGTAAGCGTTACGAAGGTCCAACTTAGTGAAAAACCTGGCTCCTTGCAGGATCTCGAAGGCTGAAGACATAAGAGGAAGCGGATAACGATTCTTCACTGTTATGTCATTCAGCCCTCGATAATCTATGCAGGGGCGCAGGGACCCGTCCTTCTTCTTAACAAAAAAAACCCCGCTCCGGCGGGAGAGGAGGAGGGGACTATGGTACCGGCGGCAAGAGCTACAGACAAATAATCTTCGAGAGCCTTACGTTCGGGAGCCGACAGAGAGTATAGTCTACCCCGGGGGGGAGTGGTTCCCGGAAGGAGATCAATACTACAATCATACGACCGGTGTGGAGGAAGAGAGGTGGCCCTGGACCGACTGAACACCGTGCGCAGATCGTGATATTCCTCCGGCACCCCTGTCAAATCACCAGGCTCCTCCTGTGAAGAAGAGACAGAGGAAACAGGAGGGATAGCAGACATTAAACATTTCACATGACAAGAGACGTTCCAGGAGAGGATAGAATTACTAGACCAATTAATAGAAGGATTATGACAAACTAGCCAGGGATGGCCCAAAACAACAGGTGTAAAAGGTGAACGAAAAATTTAAAAAGAAATGGTTTCGCTATGATTACCAGAGACAGTGAGGGTTAAAGGTAGCGTCTCACGCTGAATCCTGGGGAGAGGACTACCATCCAAGGCGAACAAGGCCGTGGGCTCCCTTAACTGTCTGAGAGGAATGTCATGTTCCCGAGCCCAGGTCTCGTCCATAAAACAGCCCTCCGCCCCAGAGTCTATTAAGGCACTGCAGGAAGCTGACGAACCGGTCCAGCGTAGATGGACCGACAAGGTAGTGCAGGATCTTGAAGGAGAGACAGGAGTAGTAGCGCTCACCAGTAGCCCTCCGCTTACTGATGAGCTCTGGCTTTTACTGGACATGAAGTGACAAAATGACCAGCGGAACCGCAATAGAGACAGAGGCGGTTGGTGATTCTCCGTTCCCTCTCTTTAGTCGAGATGCGGATACCTCCCAGCTGCATAGGCTCAGCACCCGAGCCGGCAGAGGAAGATGGTAGTGATGCGGAGAGGGGGGCAACGGAGAACGCGAGCTCCTTTCCACGAGCTCGGTGACGAAGATCAACCCGTCGCTCAATGCGAATAGCGAGTTCAATCAAGGAATCCACGCTGGAAGGAACCTCCCGGGAGAGAATCTCATCCTTTACCTCTGCGCGGAGACCCTCCAGAAAACGAGCGAGCAAAGCCGGCTCGTTCCAGCCACTGGAGGCAGCAAGAGTGCGAAGCTCAATAGAGTAGTCTGTTATGGATCGATTACCTTGACATAGGGAAGACAGGGCCCTGGAAGCCTCCTCCCCAAAAACAGATCGATCAAAAACCCGTATCATCTCCTCCTTAAAGTCCTGATACTGGTTAGTACACTCAGCCCTTGCCTCCCAGATTGCCGTGCCCCACTCACGAGCCCGTCCAGTAAGGAGAGATATGACGTAGGCGATACGAGCAGTGCTCCTGGAGTAAGTGTTGGGCTGGAGAGAAAACACAATATCACACTGGGTGAGGAACGAGCGGCATTCAGTGGGCTCCCCAGAGTAACACGGCGGGTTATTGATTCTGGGCTCCGGAGATTCGAAAGCCCTGGAAGTGGCCGGTGGATCGAGGTGGAGATGGTGAACCTGTTCTGTGAGGTTGGAGACTTGGGTGGCCAGGGTCTCAACGGCATGTCGAGCAGCAGACAATTCCTGCTCGTGTCTGCCTAGCATCGCTCCCTGGATCTCGACGGCTGAGTGGAGAGGATCCGAAGTCGCTGGGTCCATTCTTGGTCGGATTCTTCTGTTACGGTGCGTGAATGAGGACCCAAAAGCGAATTAACGTAAACAGAGCTTCTTTAATAACAAAACATACGTAGGCTCAGATGGACCGGCAGATTCCGACAGGACAGGACAAGGTTGCAGCAAACATGACGATAGTCTGGTTCAGGCATGAATAACACAAACAAGAATCCGACAAAGACAGAAACAAAAACAGAGAGAGATATAGAGGACTAATCAGAGGGAAAAAGGGAACAGGTGGGAAAAGGGGTGACGAGGTAGTTAGGAGGAGACAAGGAACAGCTGGGGGAAAGAGGGGGAGAAAAGGTAACCTAATAACGACCAGCAGAGGGAGACAGGGTGAAGGGAAAGGACAGAAACAAGACACAACATGACAATACATGACACACTTGTAGACTTGAATCATATAGGCAAAATCAGGAGGATGGATAATGTTGCTATATGAAGATAGTCTACTAGGCTAATGGTGTGAAATAGTACCCAAATGTCATACTTGAATAAAAGTAAAGATACTTTAATAGAAAATTACTAAAGTAAAAGTGAATGTCACCCAGTACAATACTACTTGAGTAAACGTCTAAAAGTATTTGGTTTTAAATATACTTAAGTATCAAAAGTAAATGTAATTGCTAAAATATACTTAAGTATCAAAATTCCTTATTAAACAAACCAGAGGGCAAGTTTTTCTTGTTTTTAATTTATTTACAGATAGCCAGGGGCACACTCCAACACTCAGACAGTTTACAATCAAAGCATTTGTGTTTAGTGAATCCGACAGATCAGAGGCACCAGGGACAGGGCCATAGAGATCCTATTCTAATTCCACATTTTATGGACAAGACAACATGCGACACAACAGGGCAATGACAGCCAATGCTCACTTCTCCCTCTGGATTAAAAAAACAAAATACACAGCAATTATAATATAAATTCACCAATTATGCTATTCTTGATGACATCAGATGTAGGGAGGGTATTAATGTAAAGACAAAGACAGTCCAAAATAAACATGCAGCCTCAAGGAAAGCTGCTGGGTCACACCACGAGTTAGTGCCTTTTTGCGTCCCTTTGATATTTTAAGTAGAAATTGTTTACAAATATTACATTTGAGAAGCCTGGTATATTAAATGAAGTTGTCTTTTGCATAGAACACATTCAATAACTTAGATTTTATATTAATAAAGACTTGCTAAAGTGCCAAAATTCAGCATCCTCTGTGACTTTTAGGAAGATTTTAACCCACTTAATCACAATATTTATCCATGTTTTCACTATGATTGTTAAGGCCTATTTATTTTGTTGATTTGACAAAGTCATTTCTGAAGATGTATTTATTTCATGTGATTAGTGATTCATTTTACGGTGAGCTGGTTCTACTCCTTTGGCCGTTTTGTGGTGAAAAACTGAGCGTGTAGAGTGCATAACACGTCAACTGTTACCCATAGATGTGAAGCTTCCATTTAATTGCCTCTCCCTGTTGCACACACCAAGCTTCCTTCCCCCTGTCACAAGGCGATTCATGGATGATTGAAGATGAAATAGTCAACTCTTTTGTTACCTTATTTGGCACTTACTATGGTCCTTTGTTATTCAACATTTTTTAAATATGAATATATGATCTTTATGACAGAATATAAAAATGAGGTGAAATAAATAAAAAGAGAGAGATAGACTGTCTCTAGCTGTCTGTCTCTGTGTCTTTGTGAGATAAAGCCAATTAAAGATCTTCAATAACTTGCAAAGCACGGCCAGGTGGACTGGGGACAGCAAGGAGTCATCAGGCCAGGTAGTCCTGAGGCATGGTCCTAGGGCTCAGGTCCTCTGAGAGAGAAAGAAAGAGAATTAGAGAGAGCATACTTAAATTCACACAGGACACTGGGTAAGACAGGATAAATACTCCAGATATAACAGACTGACCCTAGCCCCCCGACACATAAACTACTGCAGCATAAATACTGGAGGCTGAGACAGGACGGTTGGGAGACACGAGGACAGATGCAGAGCCTTGGTCTGACGCCATTAAAAGGTAATTTATCACCTTCACAAGTGCAGTCTCAGTGCTATGATGGGGTCTAAAACCAGACTGAAGCTTTCCGTATACATTGTTTTTATTCAGGAAGCCAGTGAGTTGCTGTGCAACAGCTTTTTCAAAACATTTTGAGATGAATGGGAGATTCGATATTGGCCGATAGTTTTTTTTATATTTTCTGCGTCAAGGTTTTGCTTTTTCAAGAGTGGCTTTATTACTGCCACTTTTAGTGAGTTTGGTACACATCCGGTGGATAGAGAGACGTTTATCATGTTCAACATAGGAGGGCCAAGCACAGGAAGCAGCTCTTTGAGTAGTTTAGTTGGAATAGGGTCCAGTATGCAGCTTGAAGGTTTAGAGGCCATGATTATTTTCATCAATGTGTCGAGATATAGTACTGATAAACTTGAGTGTCTCCCTTGATCCTAGGTCCTGGCAGAGTTGTGCAGTCTCAGGACAGCGGAGCTTCGGAGGAATACGCAGATTTAAAGAGGAATCTGTAATTTTTTCCTCCAAAGAGGTTCATGAATTTATCACTGCTGAAGTGAAAGCCATCCTCTCTTGGGGAATGCTGCTTTTTAGTTAGCTTTGCGACAGTATCAAAAATGTATTTGGGATTGTTTTTATTTTCCTCAATTAAGTTGGAAAAATAAGATGATCGAGCAGCAGTGAGGGCTCTTCGATACTGCACGGTACTGTCTTTCCAAGCTAGTCGTAAGATTTCCAGTTTGGTGTAGCTCCGTTTCAATTTTCTGGAAGCTTGCTTCAGAGCTCGGGTATTTTCTGTATACCAGGGAGCTAGTTTCTTATGACAAATGTTTTTACTTTTTAGGGGTGCGACTGCATCTACGGTATTGTGCAAGGTTAAATTGAGTTCCTCAGTTAGGTGGTTAACTGATTTTTGAACGCTGACATCCTTGGGTAGGCGGAGGGAGTCTGGAAGGGCATCTAGGAATCTTTGGGTTGTCCGAGAATTTATAGCACGACTTTTGATGATACTTGGTTGGGGTCTGAGCAGATTATTTGTTGCGATTGCAAACAAAATAAAATGGTGGTCCGATAGTCCAGGATTATGAGGAAAAACATTAAGATCCACAACATTTATTCCACGGGACAAAACTAGGTCCAGAGTATGACTGTGGCAGTGAGTAGGTCCGGAGTCATGTTGGACAAAACCCACTGAGTCGATGATGGCTCCGAAAGCCTTTTGGAGTGGGTCTGTGGACTTTTCCATGTGAATATTAAAGTCACCCAAAAAATGTATATTATCTGCCATGACCACAAGGTCCGATAGGAATTCAGGGAACTCAGTGAGGAACACTGTATATGGACCATGAAGCCTGTAAACAGTAGCCATAAAAAGTGATTGAGTAGGCTGCATAGATTTCATGGCTAGAAGCTCAAAAGATGAAAATGTAGTTTTTTTTGTTGTAAATTTAAATTTGCTATAGTAAATGTTAGCAACACCTCCGCCTTTGTGGGATGCGGGGGGGATATGGTCACTAGTGTAACCAGGAGGTGAGGCCTCATTTAATAACCTGTTGAATCTAGGGAGCACTATTTTCATTTTTGGAAAAATAACGTTCCCAAAGTAAACGGGCTGTTTTGTCAGGACAAGATGCTAGAATATTATTGACTGCTTAGGATAGAAAACACTAAAGTTTCCAAAACTGTAAAAATATTGTCTGTGAGTATAACAGAACTGATATTGCAGGCGAAAGCTTGAGAAAAATCCAATCAGGAAGGGACTCTTATTTAGAAAGCTCTGCGTTCCTATGCATCCCTATTGAGCAGTGAATGAGATATCAACCAGATTCCTTTTTCTATGGCTTCCCTAATGTGTCTAGTGTCACAATACATAGTTTCAGGCTTTTATTTTGAAAAATGAGCCTGAACGTCAACATTGTGTCAGTGGTCATTGTGTCAGTGGTCAGCTGGAGGCTCTCAGAGTGTTTTGTGTGTAAAAGACAAATGCGGCCATTGTTTTCTCTCTTTCCTCTCTTTCCTACTAAGAAGCCACCTGTCCCCGTTGATATATTATCAAATAGATATTTGAGGATTGATTATAACCAACGCTTGCCATGTTTCTGTCGATATTATGGAGCTAATTTGGAATATTTTTCGGAGTTGTCGTGACCGCAATTTCCGCAATTCAGCTAAACGTGAAGAACTAACAGAGTTATTTCGGCTACAAAAATAATATTTTGGGAAAAAAGGAACATTTGCTATCTAACTGGGAGTCTCGTGAGTGAAAACATATGAAGGTCAGGGTGACAGGGTGATTAACAAAAGGCTAAGCTGTGTTTCAATATATTTCACTTGTGATTTCATGAATATGAATATTTTCTAGTAATATTTATGTCCGTTGCGTTATGTTAATTAGTGTCAGTTGATGACAATTCTCCCGGATCCGGGATGGGTAGATCCAAGATTAACACAGTAAATTCATCAGGCTTAAGCCATGTTCCAGTCAGGCCAATCACATCAAGATTATGATCAGTGATTAGTTCATTGACTATAACTGCCTTGGAAGTGAGGGATCTAACATTAAGTAGCCCTATTTTGAGATGTGAGGTATCACAATCTCTTTCAATAATGGCAGGAATGGAGGAGGTCTTTATTCCAGTGAGATTGCTAAGGCGAACACCGCCATGTTTAGTTTTGCCCAACCTAGGTCGAGGCACAGACACGGTCTCAATAGGGAAAGCTGAGCTGACTACACTGACTGTGCAAGTGGCAGACTCCATTATCTACTAACACAAAACAAAGAAAAACTAAAAAGATGGAAAGAAAATTTGTATCCACTTAAGTATTTATTCACTATCGTTGTTTGTGTGTTTTTTTTATTTTTGAAGAAAAAAAGAGAAAAAAGCAAGAATAAGCTGCCTGCTAAGCTGGCAGGCTGACAAACAGCATGCTGCCTGGCTTGCACCCTATCTCCTTTACCCTAATCTTGGCACACAGAAACTAATCGGCTACTCGATTTTGGAACATTTTAATGAAAGATTACCTTAATCCAAACTAGAAAATTGAACTCAACCCATCAATCACCCCATTGTCCCCATAACTGTCATGACTGTGGGCTCAACATGTCTGCTTTTGCTAACATTTTACCTTTGACCCCTGACAGAACCTTCCCAATGCCATGAACGCGGCTGAGATCACAGACAAGATGGGCCTGCACTCCCTGCGCCACCGTAATTGGTACATCCAGGCCACATGCACCACCAGTGGGTACAGCCTCTACAAGGGACTGAACTGGCTGGCCAACCAACTGAAGAACAAGAAGTGAGAAGCGGGAGAGGTACTAGGTGAACCAGGCAGGTAGTGCTGAGCAATTAACCGAAATGTCAGTTATTTTTAGTTTTTTTAAAACAACTAATTGACCGGCCTTCCATTCCATTTCATTCAGGTATTTCCTGTGAGCTCAATGCGCACACTGCGCTGCAGTTTCTCTAGAGATAAATCAGATCAAGCCTGAACTGTACAATATAGTAGGGAGTTGTATTTTCCAACAGGCCAATGTTCTACATAGTTTAACGCAGAAAAAGTGATAATTAACTACAAAGACCATTATCCATTACAGGCCTACGTGTTTCTGTTATGCCTGCTATGTAAGAGACAGAAGAATGCGCAGTTGCTTCGTGAGGGATCTCTACCTGAAAATACATGACCTAAGTGATTGATAGTTGGTATTCAGCAGTCATAAAGTATGCCTTATTTAATTTGAAGAACTACAAAAATAGTGATTTTGTCAGACAGCTTTAAGCAGCAGCTCTATAGAGATGAGATGATGACTTGGGATGAAATAATAAAGTCATCAAATAAACAAATGTAATAACAACTGAAATATTTTATTAACGTGACATAATGTGACTAAATGATGGTTAATAAGTAATAAGCACTAATGGGCAGTCACTACCATCATGGTACTTGTATTAATAGTTTTATTCTTTGTTGTTATAGTATTCAACCAACATAATGCATAGTGCATTTCATGAAAAAAATATGAGTGATTATTTTTTAATAATCGAACCGAAACCGAACTGACCTCAAAAAGCACTAATCTCTCAGCACTACAGGCAGGACAACACCACTGGGACTGGGGGTTGGTGAGTTGGTGGTATGATAGTGGGTGTGGGGAGTTTGTCAGGTTGGCTTCGTTGCTTTTTGTTAAGGTTTCGGCCATTGTTTATTTTTTTTCAATGTGCTGTGAAAGCAACACGGAAGTGACTGCCTCCTCAGCCTTGTAGTTTTTCAACTTTTGTAGTTTTTTTAATGGTATCCAATGTGTAAATGGTAGCAATGGTCTTCAAGCGCGAAAACGATAAGGAAGCAATGCGGAAGTGGCCGTCACTTTCACAGGGTATTGAGTGGATGGTGGTTTGTTGGATGATGAGGATTTGAGTGATTACTGACTCTCTTATTGTCATGCCCTGATTTGTTGTTTTCTGTCTGTCTGTGCCAGTTTGTCTTGTTTGTCAAGTCAACCAGCGTTTTTGTTCTCAGCTCCTGCTTTTCCCAGTCTCCCTTTTTCTCGCCCTCCTGGTTTTGACCCTTGCCGGTCCCGAATCTGAGCCTGCTTACCTGACCATGAGCCAGCCTGCCATCCTGTACCTTTGCCCCACCACTCTGGATTATTGACCCCAGCCTGCCTTGACCTGTCGTTTGCCTGCCCCTGTTGCCGTAATAAACATTGTTACTTCAATACAGTCTGCTTTTGGGTCTTACCTGAAATGTCATACTTATGCCATATGCTCATTACTCATAGGCTACATGCATACAAACAAACACAAATGTACACAACCAAACACACGTCTGCTGTTCCTGTGTCGAGCTCCTGACAATGGGTGAGATGAATATTAGTATAGATACAGTATTGAAACAAAATGTGACTCAAACATGCATTCCTTGAATGTGTTTTTGAATGTTTCTGTGTCGCTTTGACTTTCCATCTGTCAGCTCTTTTTGATCCAGTTGACGTGGTTTGTCTTTCTCTTCGTGTCCTCCTCTCTCCCTTCCTGTGGAGTAACAGAGGATTTTCTCCACTTAAACAGGGTTTTTATTCACTTCACTCATACCTTGTATCGATTGTTATAAGCTTTTTGTTCCTTTTTCTTTTGTGAGCAACAGTGTTGCACTTTGTGTGTGTGTGTGTGCAAGTATGTATCTTTGAGAGTGTATATGTGTTGTATGAGAATGTGTGTGTGTGCTGGCATGTGTTTGATTTGCCAGGTAAGAAGGCGGTGTATGTGGATTTATGCAACAAATATAACAAAACTTCTCTAATCATGACATCACATGCTTGTAATTGGCTGTCTGAAACTTCATTGTGAGCCTCATTGGCTCACACACTCTATTCTGTTCCCTTAAGTAGTGACCTGTGTTGTGCTGTATTTGTTTGACATATAGTGATAGATTCCCATGGGCTCCTAGTAACCAGAACCAGAAGATAATGCCTTCTTTCCTGCCTTCGCTCCCTTGTAATATCAGAAATCAGTCTGAGATAGGTCTTGTAGTTGTCCTCCCATGTTTCCACTGTGATCAGGTGAATATACAGTTCCTTATGGGCATGTGGACTTTATCATTGGTCTCCTCTAACCTGCCTAATGGTGCTAGCACTGCATGGACTAACTGCACTGATTTCTGTGTAATAGATGGTCACAATAGATAGCTGGATGCTTATATTGCCAAAAGTTCAAATGCAGCTGCTCTCACACACAAGAGTGTGTTCCATAACTGGATAAAGAGATGCATCACTGCTGAGTCTCTTTTAGCCAAGTGGTGAGATGTGTGATGCCAGTATTGGAAATTATGTGCAACTGTGATGTCCTGCAGTTTGACTCAGACACTTATACACAAAGATGTGCACACCTCTCCTCACTAACACAAGCTGCTACTGCCTGCCTTCCCTAGTTAGGAGTCACAAACTGCATCATATTGCTCGTACTTGAGTTTCTTTTGTCTGTGTTGAGTTGGATCAGAGGAAGACATAATTGTCTAAGTTGATAGGTGACTGAATATGAATATGATGTTTGTTGATGTATGTATTCATGACTGTGTCAATTTATTTGACATGCTCATTTTAATATATTTAATTATTTACTTACAAATAAGCAGGGTGAAACCATTTATCTTTGTATTTTTCAGGAGTTGTATTCTATTTGACCTGTCAGATACAGTATGTTGGTAACACCTAAAGCAAATGACAGTATAAATGGAATGCACTGAGAATATTCATGGCATTACTAGAACAATACCTGACCTCAAACCTCCCTCTGATTGTATTCTGTCAAGACTCAACACATCAAACACTCTGATTTAGTTGCTTGTCCAGATGTAAGTCATTCTACCACCACTGATACCAGCAGAACTGAGGTTACTGTCTTTTTGGTGAGTGTTGTAATATGTAACACTATTAAATCATATGCAAACCACACAGTCCAGTATTCACATGCATACAGCATCTGTTACTTGTTTGTGTTGAATAATTTGAGTTTTGTTGCCTTATGTATAACCATTCTACAGTTTTTATATACCTTCTATGAAATGTTTTGTTTTTTGCTCCTTAATGCAAAATTGGTCAACAAGGGGGTTCTGTCCTCTGTCTTCCTTTGGGTTCCTGTGTTTGAGGAGTGTGCTTGGTTCATTTCTAGTAGTTGGTTTTTGGGGTTCTGTAAAGTTTGTCATCAGAAGGAGACCAAGGTGCAGCGTTGTAGGCGTACATTCTTTTATTTAAATGTTCCAAGAAAAAAATAAAAAATACAAAGAACGAAAAGCTTCGTCGTGCAAACTCTTTGCACTCAAACAAAGACAAGATCCCACACTGAAGGAGGGAAAAAGGGCTGCCTAAGTATGATCCCTAATCAGAGACAATGAAAGACAGCTGCCTCTGATTGAGAACCACACTCGACCAAACACAAAGAAATAGAGTACATAGAATGCCCACCCCAAATCACACCCTGACATAACCAAATAGTAATCACCCCCCACTCCCTACGCTGATCCCTCCACTTCTGTGGATACGGACCGTGAATCGTCGCCGGAGACTCCGGACCGTGAATCGTCGCCGGAGGAACCGGACCGTGGATCGTCGCCGGAGGCTCCGAACTGGGAACCACCGCCAGAGGCTCCGGACCGGGGATCGTCGCCGGAGGCTTCGTACGTGGAACAGGTCTCACCGGACTGAGGAGACGTACTGGCAGCCTAGTGAGTGGAGCTGCCACAACACATCCTGGCTGGATACTCACTTTAGCTCGGTGAGTGTGGAGAGCTGGCACAGGACACACTGGGCTATGACGGCGCACTGGAGGCATAGTGCGTAGAGCCTGCGCAGGATATGCTGGGCCGTGGAGGCACACTGGAGGTCTGGAGTGCAGAGCTGGCACAACGCGTCCTGGCTGAATACCCCCTGTAGCACGGCAAGTGCGGGGAGCTGGAACAGGCTCCAACTCCTCGTAACGTCGCCGTTCCGCTTTCACTGCCTCTATCCCCTCCTTCGGACGACGATACTCCCCAGCCCTTGTCCAGGGTCCTGCTCCCTCCAGGATTTCCTCCCAGGTCCAGTCCTCCTGACCACGCTGCTTGGTCCATTGGTGGTGGGATCTTCTGTAACGTTTGTCATCGGAAAGAGACCAAGGTGCAGCGTGGTAGGCGTACATTCTTTTATTTAAATGTTCCACCTAGAAATAAACAATACAATGAACGAAAAGCTTTGTCGTGCAAACTACATGCACTCAAACAAAGACAAGGTCCCACACTGAAGGAGGGAAAAAGGGCTGCCTAAGTATGATCCCCAATCAGAGACCATGAAAGACAGCTGCCTCTGGTTGGGAATCACACTCGGCCAAACACAAAGAAATAGAGAATATAGAATGCCCACCCCAAATCAAATAAAACGTCTCTCTCAGGGCGTGACAGGTACAAAAATGTGATGTTGTCTGTGAACATAAATTATGATAATCAATGGGAAATAGATGAATTACCTAGTGACTTATTGATGAATTATCAAGTATCTGGGGTGTCATGGACACCTTGTAAAGCTGTAAAGTGATGTAATAAAACAAAGGAAAATAGACTAATTTTCTCTATGACCTGTCTCATAGGCTCTGTGTGAACGTTACTGAAATGTATCTGACAGATGTGGTGACAAATTCAACAGAAGTAGATGACATAATCAACAATCAGAGTATTATTGGCTATAGCCCTCTATCTGCACTAGATCCCAACTTCGGTTCTCCAGTACCCCCAACAGTTCACATTGTTATGGTAGCCCTGGACAAGCACAACCGATTCAACCTATCATCAGGCCCTCAATGAGTTGAATCAGGTATGTTCGTCCGGGGCAAAAAATGTGTGCCGTTGGGGGTACTCAAGGACCAGAGTTGGGATCCACTGGTATGGAGTGCTCCATCACATCTTACCTAGAGCCAGGACATAATCACGCTAAGTCATTTCTGTAATAAACCTGTGCATCTTTTCATGTTGGCCAACATTTCAAAAATGTTATTGCCATATGCATATGAAATGTTTCATTGCCTGGCCTAACATGAAGGCAACTTTAGTCTAGCTGAATGAAGATATTGTGAAACAACCTCTACATGCTTGTGTTTAACTGTCTATCTTTGTATTTGACCCCATACCTCACTGTTAACCAAGATGAAACAAGAGGTCCTTTTTTGAAATTATAAGATCTTTGAGAAGATCTTCCTGGTCGAACCTCTGGCTATAAAGAGATATTTACTATTCGTTTTTTAACATTGCATAACAACAGTAGGTTTATGGCAATGGCACAAATAAGAACATGTTGGGGTGTTTTGGGGGGGACGGGGGGGGGGCTCTACTAAGCTTACATACAGTGCCTTGCGAAAGTATTCGGCCCCCTTGAACTTTGCGACCTTTTGCCACATTTCAGGCTTCAAACATAAAGATATAAAACTGTATTTTTTTGTGAAGAATCAACAACAAGTGGGACACAATCATGAAGTGAAACGACATTTACTGGATATTTCAAACTTTTTTAACAAATCAAAAACTGAAAAATTGGGCGTGCAAAATTATTCAGACCCTTTACTTTCAGTGCAGCAAACTCTCTCCAGAAGTTCAGTGAGGATCTCTGAATGATCCAATGTTGACCTAAATGACTAATGATGATAAATACAATCCACCTGTGTGTAATCAAGTCTCCGTATAAATGCACCTGCACTGTGATAGTCTCAGAGGTCCGTCAAAAGCGCAGAGAGCATCATGAAGAACAAGGAACACACCAGGCAGGTCCGAGATACTGTTGTAAAGCCGGATTTGGATACAAAAATATTTCCCAAGCTTTAAACATCCCAAGGAGCACTGTGCAAGCGATAATATTGAAATGGAAGGAGGCCTGGCCATCCCTCTAAACTTTCAGCTCATACAAGGAGAAGACTGATCAGAGATACAGCCAAGAGGCCCATGATCACTCTGGATGAACTGCAGAGATCTACAGCTGAGGTGGGAGACTCTGTCCATAGGACAACAATCAGTCGTATATTGCACAAATCTGGCCTTTATGGAAGAGTGGCAAGAAGAAAGCCATTTCTTAAAGATATCCATAAAAAGTGTCGTTTAAAGTTTGCCACAAGCCACCTGGGAGACACACCAAACATGTGGAAGAAGGTGCTCTGGTCAGATGAAACCAAAATTGAACTTTTTGGCAACAATGCAAAACGTTATGTTTGGCGTAAAAGCAACACAGCTGAACACACCATCCCCACTGTCAAACATGGTGGTGGCAGCATCATGGTTTGGGCCTGCTTTTCTTCAGCAGGGACAGGGAAGATGGTTAAAATTGATGGGAAGATGGATGGAGCCAAATACAGGACCATTCTGGAAGAAAACCTGATGGAGTCTGCAAAAGACCTGAGACTGGGACTGAGATTTGTCTTCCAACAAAACAATGATCCAAAACATAAAGCAAAATCTACAATGGAATGGTTCAAAAATAAACATATCCAGGTGTTAGAATGGCCAAGTCAAAGTCCAGACCTGAATCCAATCGAGAATCTGTGGAAAGAACTGAAAACTGCTGTTCACAAATGCTCTCCATCCAACCTCACTGAGCTCGAGCTGTTTTGCAAGGAGGAATGGGAAAAAAATTCAGTCTCTCGATGTGCAAAACTGATAGAGACATACCCCAAGCGACTTACAGCTGTAATCACAGCAAAAGGTGGCGCTACAAAGTATTAACTTAAGGGGGCTGAATAATTTTGCACGCCCAATTTTTCAGTTTTTGATTTGTTAAAAAAGTTTGAAATATCCAATAAATGTCGTTCCACTTCATGATTGTGTCCCACTTGTTGTTGATTCTTCACAAAAAAATACAGTTTTATATCTTTATGTTTGAAGCCTGAAATGTGGCAAAAGGTCGCAAAGTTCAAGGGGGCCGAATACTTTCGCAAGGCACTGTATGGAATTGTTTTAAGATGAGCATACCATGGATCATTTAACTATATGATTTGGAATTTTAGGAACCTTTTATGTATAAAAAAAAAAAAAAAAAAAAAGATTTGATACAATATTGAATAAAAGATTATAGCCCATAGAAACGCATTGATTAACACATTCATAAATGGCAAAAAACAGTAAAAAAAAATCATGGGAGTGTCTGTCCTATTATCTAGGAGATATAAGAAACCTCAAGAAAAAAAATGTTGGGACACATATTAAACCCCTTATTTTTGTTGGCACAAAACTACCTCCATACTTCTATTAATTTGTATGGGTTATGTTCAGATAAGTCCTGAGACACTTGTGGGGGTAGTAGAGCAAAATGGAGAACACCATCATGTTCGTGAGTCTCTTCTTTCCATAGAGTGGTCATTCGTTTGTAGCCCAAAATGTGGGACACTGCAGACGTTTTTGTGAGAAGACCAATTTTTGGGATGTCTCCTGGTCTGACAAACAGCTGTATCTCTGCCACTTTCCAGGCAGATGCATAAGGGTGACATTGGCGAATGTGAGACGCAGACCAATTTCTCTAGCTTAAACTAATGGATTTTGATAGGGATTTTTAAAATTATGTTCATTAGATTGACTCATGGGTGCGTCAATACACTCTTAAAGATTTCAATTAGTGCCTGTCTGTTCAGTCACTGACAAACACACTCACACAGACTGGAGTTACAGGCAGAGCCAGTTTCAAGAGAGCAGTTGTTAAGCTGGCTCATCCACTCAGTCTCTCTCCCTCAGTGTGTGTGTGTGTGTGTGTGTGTGTGTGTGTGTGTGTGTGTGTGTGTGTGTGTGTGTGTGTGTGCGTGTGTGCGTGTGTGTGAACTATTCTGAGTCATTGTTCAATCGACAACCTTAATGATGACATATAGACAGTATATTCATATGCAGGTCCTCTACTAGGATAATCATCAGTTCATCACTGTTACAGAATACCAACATTTAAATAGTTGAATTAATTTGATGTACTGAGAAAAACAGTGTTTCAGTGACGCACACGAGAGAATGCAAGAATGTTTTCCCCCTCTGTGCACGGGCTTGTAGGGGTTGAGAAGTAAATTTGACCCGTGGACAATGCTGTCATTCTGATAGCGCTGGTCCAGCCCCCTTCAAAGAAAGAGTGACCAGTCCACGCTACCTAGACATTTATCAATGGTGGACTTACATTAGCCCCGCGATAAGCCAGGAATACCAAACGATGTTGAGTCAATTGTGTGTAGTGTTGTTAATCATCATTAATTGGTAGGGCTACAAGAATGTCTACAATTTATTTTTTCAAATACTTGATGTATATAATTATGGAAGGATATCCAAAAGACATTACAGAAATCAGAAAGATGATACGAAAATTATTTGTATTTTGCATATTGACATGACCAATACGACTAATATAGGCGAATAAAAAAAAAACATGATGAATAGGAAGTTTATTTACTCACAAAGATGGTTCAATAATGATCAATTCGGGACACTTCGATACAAGGTGATTTTCGTAGCAGGTTAGGAGACCAATTTCTCAACCTTAACCCCAGTCTCCTAACCTGTTATGTCAATTATCCTTGCCTGCTGCGTAAATTCTCCTAACCTGCTACGAAACAGTCACTTCAGTATAGAAGTGGAGTGAAGATCGTTTCCTTAAACAATTAGTTGCAAGTATTACGTTGTAGACTTGACGCAGACAGTTTTGGAGTAGCCTACAGACGGCGCATTTGTCTCTGGTTGGTTCAACGACAGTCTCTTGTCCAATCAGTGACTACTGATGATTTTACACATCAGAGAGGTTGAAAGATTGTAAACTGTGCCAAACCGATATACACTCGCTCTATCCTCGCCTATATTTTTGTCAATAGGCATACGAGTAGGCTTTTTACGTTTAGTTTTTCTGTAAATTAAATGAATGTTTTAATCCATTCGAATCTGCTGAGTAGTCTTCTGCTGCAGAGAGAACGTTCAAGATCGGGGACTCTTAAATCCGAATGTATTTACTTAGCCTGTTCTCTTTGAGATACGGTACATAGCAGGGGATACATGTTTACATTTAATTGATTTATTTGACTAACAATTCATGAGCAGGAGGAAACCGTGGAGGGTAGTCGATATTGTACATCTCTCCCAGCTCGTAATGTTTGATAAAGTGTGTCAACTGTCGGAATGAGGGGACTCCGGAAGGTGCTCGCGCTATGCGTCGCGCTACCATGGCTCCAGCTCACCTGCGCTCAAACTCAAGAAGGTAAGTTTCGTGCCTGTATTGGGCTTGCCGTCAAATTGATTAGACTTTCGCTCAAGTAATTTCCTCTTCCCCCGACAGTGCCCAAATTTCTGTTTAAAAAAACTATTGTGAAAATGAGGAGTCATTTGGGAATTGGCCCAAAGTGTCTCATTTTGTGGCATACGGCATTTACGCCCCAATAAAGTTGCCTATTATTTTGTCAATAATCTCAATGTGGTTCGTGTTTTTTTAGGAGGGACCAATCCCACAGTTGTGTACATAAAATAGTCAATATGGCATCACTTGTCCTCACCTAAATCGGTGCTGTGAATCTGACCCTAGAGACAAAACCAGTTTCATATGTGCTGAACCTGTTTGCTGTGCGTTAGTCGACTTCAGTTAGCCGACATTCGAAACAGCGTGCTTGTATGTGTTTGTGTCAGTTGTGTCTGTTATCGCTTGCCATGCAGCTCCTCCCTATAAATGTCTAAGAAAACAATGTTTACTTTCTGTTTTTCTGTGTCTTTCTCACTTTGCACTTCAAAAGTGTTCCTGGAAAATACTTTCAAATCTGTGCAGTGTATTCACCTGGTATTCATAGTGTGTCAGGTGTGAGTGTGTATAGCCTCCATGTCAGAGTGAGGTGTTGTGATTCGAATCACAAACAACCACGAACACTGGCTGAACTTTGCCTCTGTACTTATGTCATCCGGCTGTAGGTAAATAAGGTGGTGCATTGCAGGAGGAAAACCATGTAAACAACAGGTCAGGGCACAGGTGATCCCCATCAGGTGACAGTCAATGGAAGATAATAGGCTGAAGTAAATAGACTCATACTGTACATGTCACTCAACAGTACAAATATATTTCATATAGATTTTGAAAAGCATCAAATCAATACTTTATTTCCTCTGCATAGCACACTATCCTTATTTCAATGTATTCTCTAGAGATCTATAACTCCTCATCAATATCTGGTAAACAATTCATTCATTGCTGGTAAATGTTGCATGGATCCATTTATTTTTTTACATGTTAATAAATAGTTTATTACACAATGCACCAGAGTTGAATCTGCATGTTAGAATACTCACACTTTATTTTCTGAGGGACAGCTGGTCCTATATGTAACAGGTTGGCTCCAGTCAAATTGAATGAAATATAATTTGATTGATGGACTGGTTCATTAATTGTCCTATATGTGACCATGAGCACTGGTCAGGTAGTGGTTTGTTGTCTTAGCCATCGGGGATGTGGCACAGAGCTCAAGATTACAAGGCCCTGTGTGCCATAAACTCATATCAGGGTTCAGAGATAACAACAACTGCCATGTCATAAAAATATACCTATCACAACACTTTCTCAGGCATCTCTGAAGCTTGGATTTTCCTCAATCTCTTCAAGCTTGTTTTCTATCACCTGGAACTGTGTATGTATGTGTGTGTGTGTGTCTGTGTGCACGTATGTTTGTCTGTGTGTGTGTGTGTGTGAGGGTTGAGGGTTGACATTCCTGGCATGACTATTCTAATGCTCAGATGTTTGTGACTGTAGCATATTTATCTGAATAATTTAATTCTTGTTATATGACACAAATGTATTTTTAATGATTGATAATTTAGTGATTTCTGGTAAAGACCTTAATTGAATTATGATGCACACCCTTGTAGAAAATGCATTATTTTTGGTTAATAAAAACAAACAATTTACCTGTTCAGGTTTTATAATACAGTTATACATCAGGATATTATTTTTGACGATATATCGCAATATTATTATTATTATTATTATTATTTAAATGGTTCCAATATGTATTTATAGATTTGATTTAATTTCCTTCTTTGTAATTGCACAATAACTGCCCACACAAAACAATTTGTGCCTTACAGGTAATCCTCTCAGTGTTTACTGCTTCACTAGAGGGACACCTGTTCTTATTTACGGATACGTCACAAAAAAATGTTGTCGCACCGGTTAGTGAGGCATGTACTCTAGCATGTTATTGTGTAACCCCTGAACTTTTCAATGTGAACCTCTCAGTCAACACTAGTGTTCCCTTCGCAACACAGGTAGATGTACCCCTTACAGTGAATATTTACCATTTTCATCTATCACAAATAATACCCTGCATCACTGATGCAATTTTCACCAGTATGTGGTACATTTTAACAACTCTTAGTACAAACCTCAAAATAGATCATCAAAAAGGCAGTTCTTTCAAAACTCTAAGTACAACACACAAAATCCTACACACACTTTTTCACCAAACTTAATCCAGAAATACATGTTTCACATTGTTCATATTAAGTAATTGTATTTTACAATGCAATGCTCATATTACTTTTGAGAACTACATAATTAAAATATATGTCTGTAAAGTATAAGCTTCTCACTGTAATCAGTGCCTGGAATCTGGTTCAGGTTATTAATCTACCTACCAGGGTGTTTACAAATAATACAGAAACAAGATCATCCACATGTATTGATCACATTTTTGCTAGTACTGTAGGACTTTGTTCTAAAGCTATATCCGTACCCATTAGTTGCAGTGATCACAATATAGTGGCTATATCCAGGAAAGACAAAGTTCCGAAAACTGGGCCTAAAATAATATTTAAGAGATTATACAAAAGGTTTTGCTGTGACTTATGTGGATGATGTTAAACATCTTTGTTGGTCTGATGTGATTAATAAGGAGCATCTAGACGCTGCACTTGATTAATTTATAAAATGTATTCTTCCAATTATTAATAAACATGCACATGTTAAGAAACTGACTGTTAGAACTGTTAAGGCTCCATGGATTGATGAGGAATTTAAAAACTGTATGGTTGAAAGAGATGGGGCAAAAGTAGTGGCTGATAAGTCTGGCTGCACATCTGACTGGCTGAATTACTGCAAATTGAGAAATGATGTGACTAAACTCAACAAAAATAATAATAAACTGTATTATGAAGCCAAGATCGATGATATAAAGAATGATGGAACCATTTGATGTTGCCAATTATTTTAATGATTATTTCATTGGCAAAGTGGGCAAACTTAGGCAGGACTTATGTATTAAAAACCAAATAATGAAAAAAAGCATTGCAAGTTGGAATTTTGTAGTTAGTGTGGGAGAGGTGGAAAAATTATTGTTATCGATCAATAATGACAAACCTCCTGGCATTGACAACTTAGACGGAAAGCTACTGAAAATGGTAACTGACTCTATAGCCACTCCTTTCTGTCATATTTTTTATCTGAGCTTGGAGGAAAGTGTTTGTCCTCAGGCCTGGAGGGAAGACCAATTCATTCCGCTACCCAAGAGTGGTAAAGCAGCCTTTACTGGTTCTAACTGCAGACCTATCAGCTTGCTGCCAGCTCTGAGCAAACTTTTGGAAAAAATTGTGTTTGAGCAAATACAATGCTATTTCTCTGTTAACAAATTAACAACATACTTTCAGAATGCTTATAGAGAAGGGCACTCAACATGTATTGCACTGACACAAATGTCTGATGATTGGTTGAAAGAAATTGATAATAACAAGATTGTGGGAGCTGTCCTGTTTGATTTCAGTGCAGCCTTTGACATTATTGACCATAACCTGTTGTTGAGAAAACGTATGTGTTATGGCTTTTCAACATCTGCCATATCTTGGGTTCAGAGCTATCTATCTAATAGAACAGAGGATTTTCTTTAATGGAAGCTTCTCTAATGTTAAACATGTAAAGTGTGGTGTACCGCAGGGCAGCTCTCTAGGCCCTCTACTCTTTTCTATTTTTCCAATGATCTGCAACTGGCAGTAAACAAAGCATGTGTGTCTATGTATGCTGATGATTCAACCATATACGCATCAGCAACCACAGCTAATGAGGTCACTGAAACCCTTAACAAAGAGTTGCAGTCTGTTTTAGAATGGGTGGCCAGTAGTAAACTGGTCCTGAACGTCTCTAAAACTAAGAGCATTGTATTTGGTACAAATCATTCCCTAAGTTCTGTAACTCAGCTGAAACCTGGTAATGAATGGTGTGGCTGTTGAACAAGTTGAGAATACTAAATTACTTGGTTTTACCGTAGATTGTACCAGTACGGGAAAAAGTACAAAAATGTATCCACTCACTACTGTAAGTCTTTCTGGAGAAGAGCGTCTGCTAATGACTAAAATGTAATTGTGATCTGTCATGGTTAAAACATAGATTCAATGGTTGTAAAGATAGGGAGAGGTCTGTCTGTAATAAAGAGATGCTCTGGTTTTATGACACCACACTCCAAAAAGCAAGTCCTGCAGGCTTTAGTTTTGTTTTATCTTGATTATGGTCCAGCCGTGTGGTCGAGTGCTGCAAGAAAAGACGTAGTTAAGCTGCAGCTGCCCCAGAACAGAGCGGCATGTCTTGCTCATCACTGTCATCAGGGGGCTAATATAAATGCTATGCATGCCAGTCTCTCTTGGCTAAAAGTTGAGGAGAGACTGTCTGCATCACTTCTTCTTTTTATAAGAAATATTAATATGTTGAAAATTCCAAATTGTTTGCATAGTCAACTTACACACAGCTCTGACACACATTTACCCCACCAGATATGCCACCGGAGGTCATTTCACAGTCCGCAAATCCAGAACAAATTTGAGAAAGTGTACAGTTTTTATTCAGCTATTATTGCATGGAACTCCCTACCATCTCTTAAAGCTCAAATGAACAGCAAACCTGGTTTCAAAAAACAGATAAGCAACACCTCACGGCACAACACCTCACGGCACAACACCTCACGGCACAACACCTCACGGCACAATGCCTTTCCCCTATTTGACCTAGATAGTTTATGTGTATGTATTGAAATGTAGGCTATGTGTGCCATTTGTAAATTGATGTAGTTCTGTCCTTGAGCTGTTCTTGTTTATTAATGTTCTGTATTATGTCATGTTTCATGTTTTCTGTGAACCAAAATTCCAAAATACCAAATACCAAACATAGAAAGTATGATATGTACTCGAATGTACTACTATGATGATGACTATTATGTAACAAATCAACGTTTTTTGGTCGCTTACAAAGATTAGCAGATGTTACAGCAGGTGTAGCGAAATGCTTGTTTTTCCAGCTCCTACAGTGCTGTAATACAATATCAATACAATACTCATTATATTTCATAGTAAACGTATATTTTTGGATCAGTGGTTGATTGGTGAAAGATGTTTACAAACAAAATAAATGCACAATGAAAGGTTTTTAATTTAATACTGACTGCATTACAAGTTTTAAAAATTCAGCATATACTTGTGAAAATAGTACCAAAGTAATAAAAAAACATACATAGACCTCTAAGGTATGCAGTAATCTCTTGGTGTCCTGAGCCAAGTTTCTGTTTACCTCATCCATCGTTTATATCACTTTATAAAACGTGTTTATCTCCTCCTCCCTCTTTTCTTTCTTGTCTTTCTTTTCTTCCCTTTTCTTTCCACTCCACTTTTTGAGTGTTAAAACATTGGAAACATGAATGAAAATTACAACTAAACCTAATCCAGGACTGAGTAATGTTTCTAGAGGGTTAGGCTACTGGCTATGGCAGTAATGTTTTCAAACGTGTTAGGTTACTGTCTATGACAGTAATGTTTTCAAACGTGTTAGGTTACTGTCTATGACAGTAATGTTTTCAAACGTGTTAGGTTACTATCTATGGCAGTAATGTTTTCTAACGTGTTAGTTTCCTGTCTATGGCAGTTTTCAAACATGTTAGGTTACTGTCTATGGCTGTAATGTTTTCTAACGTGTTAGGTTACTGTCTATGGAAGTAATGTTTTCAAACGTGTTAGGTTACTGTCTATGGCTGTAATGTTTTCTAGTGTGTTAGGTTACTGTCTATAGCAGTTTTTAAACGTGTTAGGTTACTGTCTATGACTGTAATGTTTTCTAGCTGTTAGGTTACTGTCTATGGCTGTGATGTTTTCTAGCGTGTTAGGTTACTGTCTATGGCAGTAATGTTTTCTAACGTGTTAGGTTACTGTCTATGGCAGTAATGTTTTCTAGCGTGTTAGGTTACTGTCTATGGCAGTAATGTTTTCTAGCGTGTTAGGTTACTGTCTATGGCAGTAATGTTTTCTAACGTGTTAGGTTACTGTCTATGGCAGTAATGTTTTCTAGCATGTTAGGTTACTATCTATGGAAGTAATGTTTTCTAGCGTGTTAGGTTACTGTCTATGGCAGTAATGTTTCCAAGCATGTTAGGTTACTGTGTGTGAGTTTTCTGTGAACTCTTCCACCCCTCTCCATCTCTCTCTGTCTGCCATCTGCAAATACTGAAGTGTCTCAATACCAAGGGAACCCACCTAATCAGCCCATTCAGATTCTTCACTTCTCCAGCAATATTTGAACATGCATGTTGCTCTGCCTGTCTGTGTATTTGTGAGTGTGTTAATGTAAATTACTGTGATGGAACATTTTGTATGTGTGTTCTTTTTCATCTGTTGACCTGGTATACATGGATTCTTCATTTCTTTGTGTTCAATTATTGTGCCTGCATACACATTAGTGTTTGTGTGGTGATTGTATACTTTCGTGATTGTGTGTGCCTGGGTGTACATGTGCAGGTGCACAGGACTATTTCTCAACAGGCAATTGAACTGGTTGAGTGTCAACAGCTTTAAGCCATCTACTGATAGCAGTGACCCAGCTCAGGCTTCTCCCAGCGCTTAACCTAGGTGGGGTAGTGATAACATGGTTCTCATTGGGAAATGTACACATAAGAACATAATTACAATCTAATGGGTTTCCAATGACCAAATGTGTATACATTGCACAAAGTCCATGGTCCAATTTGAGCTGAACAGAACTCCTACAGTACACTGTGCTTGACTGTAGCTTGTACACCTTGGATCTAGTTGGTGGTTCATTATATAATAATTTCTGATCCTTGTTTTTACATGTTTATTATTCTCATGCAACCTCACAATGCGGGTTGCACATGTATGCAAATGCTGGGCTATAGCAAAAATGTGCAACCCTGTGGGTGTCCAGGACCAGGATAGAAGAGCACTGGTCTAATGTAGCACGCTGCTAAATTAGTGTTCAGGAATGTCCCTTGACCCTCTAACAAGGTAGAGTCAGTGTGCACTGTCTGGCTCTGTGTGTGTGTTCACATTCCTCCATACTCCTCTCCTCTCTAACATCCATTCACAGGGAAATATTGTGATGAGCCTTAAGAAACTATAATTTCACTCTGGACCTAACACTATTTGAACCTCTCTCTCTCTCTCTCTCTCTCTCTCTCTCTCTCTCTCTCTCTCTCTCTCTCTCTCTCTCTCTCTCTCTCTCTCTCTCTCTCTCTCTCTCTCTCTCTCTCTCTCTCTCTCTCTCTCTCTCTCTCTCTCTCTCTCTCTCTCTCTCTCTCTCTCTCTCTCTCTCTCTCTCTCTCTCTCTCTCTCTCTCTCTCTCTCTCTCTCTCTCTCTCTCTCTCTCTCTCTCTAAAGTGTCTACTAACAGCAACAGCAACTACAATTAAAAAACACATGTTATTATCTAGTTAGCCTCTCTTCCTTCCTCTCTCCCTCTTTCACTTTTTCTCTCTCTCTCTTTGGACATCTGGCTAAGATTTGATTAGCAAAACAGTCTCAGTTGCAATGACATTGAAAGGGAAAAGGACTGGACTCCTACAGTCCACAATTAACAAGGCCTTGTAGGTCTGCCCCAGAGACAGTCAGTCACTGTATTATATGTAGCACTAGCCTAAAGGGAATGAGAAGGAAACGTGAACAAGTTATTTATTATTCCTAGCACTAACATGTATTAGTCATAGTCAGATTTGACTGTAAGTTGTGTCCTGATGTGTTACATCAAAACTACACAAAATGTGTCAGTACAACAACAACATAGGCTAGAGTTAAAAATTGAAATCCTTAAAACTGAAGAACTGTCTTTACCCATCTTTCCCCCAGTGATATGCTCCGGCACCCAAAATGCACTAAGCGTGACAGGAAGTTCACAGACGCAGTACACGCTAATGAAGGAGATGTACAGTGGCTGTGAGATCGTCATGGGTAACCTGGAGATCACCATGATGGAACACTGGAGGGACTTCACCTTTCTTCAGGTGAGGGGATGAACAGGTGGATGAATGGCAACAGGTGTGTATGTGTGTGTGTCTTGCACCAGGAGAATGTATCATCTACTCCAGTCAATAGAAGTCTATATATATAGTGCCAACACTAAACACACAATCAGACATGTCAGGCCACACTTCCCTCTGGGGCACAGAGAACAACACAGAGATTTTATCATTGTGTGTCTCTTGTGGATGATGTCACTGTCTCCTGTACACAATGAGTCCTCTTACATTCCCCTGTGAAACCTTTATCACTGTGGCGCGGCCATGGTAACTGATCACACAGCCATGGTAACTTAACACAAAGCCATGAAAACCAGTTAGTTATCCGTAAACAGAGCCATATACTGTATATGCCTCTGCCTGTAACTAGTTTCTGTCATGGCACAGGTATAGGATCTTAATTTGAGCCAGTTTGGTACAGCAGGAAAATTATCCTGCAGCAACAGGAAGTGTAAAATATTATGTGGATTATAATGAATGGACATTTTTTTGTAGGAGTTGATACATTCAAAAGCCTTTTTAAACCTCAAATACACTACAAGTTCTCCTGCAACAGGGTGATCAAATTAAGATCCCACATCTGTACTGTAGTTACCTAATGTTACGGCTGTCATGGTAACAATTGATGAGTGAGAGAGTAAGAGGGATGTTGTGATGTTATAGTCAAAGTTGTTGAATTTTAGAATTAAGATGTCAGTACATGATCCGCTACATCAGGTATTCCCAAACTGGGGCATGCGTACGCAATGCCGTCGGAGATACACCAAATAAAAACGTGATTCATATTTAAAAAAATATGTATATAAAAATATATATATAATTCTTCATATTTTTTTTATTTATTTTTATTTTTACCCCTTTTTTCTCCCCACTTTCGTGGTAAACCAATTGTTGTAGTAGCTACTATCTTGTCTCATCGCTACAACTCCCGTACGGGCTCGGGAGAGACGAAGGCTGAATGTCATGCGTCCTCCGATACACAACCCAACCAGCTGTACTGCTTCTTAACACAGCGCGCATCCAACCCGGAAGCCAGCCGCACCAATGTGTCGGAGGCTACACCGTGCACCTGGCAACCTTGGCTAGCGCGCACTGCGCCCGGCCCGCCACAGGAGTCGCTGGTGCGCGATGAGACAAGGAGATCTCTACCGACCAATCCCTCCCTAACCCGACGCTAGGCCAATTGTGCGTCGCCCCACGGACCTCCCGGTCGCGGCCGGTTACGACAGAGCCTGGGCGCGCCTGGGCGCCCTTAACCACTGCGCCACCCGGGAGGCCAATTCTTCATATTTTCAAACAGTACATTTATATTTTCCAATGGGGCTATACATTTGGGTGAGGTTTTTTTCTCGCCTGAGTAGCCTCATTTTACTACCAAAAATAAAATGAAACCATCTAGTGTTCAGTGAAATAACAACACAATGTCAAATACAGGTAGCCTAGTCAAATAATTCACATCCAATCACATTAACCGTTACTCTCTCGCGGGAAACCTTCACTCTTGCGCAGACATTTAGAAACGAAACATGACAATTTGAAAAATAAGCCACATGAGATTTTTGAGTGAGAATAAAGACTTTTGAGTAGTAAGACATGTATAAAAGCAACAGATACCATTAATAAGAAGGGGCTAGAAGCGTCTTATATGGTGAGCTACCAAGTCCCTAGGACAGGCAAGCCCCATACTATTGTGGAGGACTTCATTTTTCTTGTTGCCGCAGATATGGCTGGGACAATGCTGGGGGAAAAGGCCAAAAAACTATACAGACAATGCCATCAAACAACACTGTTTCACAACGCATCAGTGACATGGCAGGAGATGTTTTGAAACAATTACTGCTTCGCATACAAGCCAGTAAAGTATATGCTTCACAGCTGGATGAGTCAACAGATGTGGTGGTCCTGGCACAGCTCCTGGTATATGTCCGTTACGTTTATGGGGGGTCAATTAAGGAATTATACCCTGATGAAGACAGCTTCTCTGTCGAAACGTTGATTATTAGGTTATTAAATTATTGCATCTGAGCTCCTAGAGTGTGCGGCTCTTCTTTAATTTTTAAGTGCCACAACCTCACCTAAATAGGTGTACGTTTCTTTCGCCTCTGGGTCAATTAATGAAGACATCTTCTTCTGCAAACCACTGAAAACCAGGACAACATGAGAGGATATTTTTTAAAGTACTGGACAGCTTTGTGACATCAAATGGACTTTGGTGGTCAAGATGTGTTGGTATCTATACTGATGGCGCAAAAGCCATGACAGGGCGACATAGTGGAGTGGTAACGCACGTGCAAGCAGTTGCTCCCGGCGCCACTTGGGTACACTGCAGCATCCACCGAGAGGCTCTTGCTGCCAAAGGAATGCCTGACAGCTTGAAATATGTTTTTGACACTACAGTGAAAATGGTTAACTTTGTTAAAGCAAGGCCCCTGAACTCTTTCTCAACCATGTAATGCTTTTACATATGACAGAAGTGCCTGGTTATCAAGGGGCAAATTATTGACACGTTTTTTTTTTATCAAGAGATGAGCTAAAACTTTTCTCACTGACCATAATTTTCACTTGTCTGACCACTTGCATGATGAGAGTTTCTCACACGACTGGCCTATCTGAGTGATGTTTTTTCTCGCCTGAATTACAGGGACTCTCCTCAATTGAATTCAATGTGCGGGACAAAATTGAGGCTTGGATTAAGAAGTTGGAGCTATTTTCTGTCTGCATTAACAAGGACAACACACAGGTCTTTCCATCATTGTATGATTTTATGTGCACAAATTAACTCAAGCTTACGGACAATGTCAAATGTGATATAGCGAAGCACCTGAGTGAGCTGGGTGCACAATTACGCAGGTACTTCCCTGAAACGGAAGACACAAACAACTGGATTCGTTATCCCTTTCATGCCCTGCCTCCAGTCCACTTACCAATATCTGAACACGAGAGCCTCATCGAAATTGCAACAAGCAGTTACGGGACTATAAAAAGTTTGGGAACCACTGCGCTACATAAATGTTCTTTACTCCGCATACTAGAGGGATACTTGCATGCAGGCTTTTTTCCCAGCCCAGTTCTAACACACCTGATTGAGCAAATCAAGGTCTTGATGTGTAGTTGATTCAATTGAATCAGGTGACAAATGCCTGCTCACACTGCTGCTCTCCAAGATCAACAATGAGGAACATATCCGTATCCTGTTTCCGTCTACAGTAACACCTTTTTCTTTCCGCTTTCTCTTTTCCTCTTACCTTCTTCCCTGACCTCTTCTCCCCCGTAGTCTATTAGAGAAGTGACGGGCTACATCCTCATTGCCATTAACCAGTTCAGCCGGCTGCCGCTGGACCAGCTCCGTGTCATAAGAGGCACCACTCTGTACGAGGAGCGCTTTGCTCTGGCTGTCCTCGTCAACTACCAAAAGGACGGCCAACACGGACTGAAGGAGCTGGGCCTCACACACCTCACAGGTACGCACGCACGCACGCACACACACACACACACACACATTTTTTTATTGTGATGAAGATAAGTCTTTAAGTGATACACATCATCATCATGAACAGCAACATGGTTATCATGGTCCACATGCCAACTACCATACGAACTTCAGTAGCAGGATTGGGGTAAATTCCAGTCAATCCAGGAAGTACAATGAAATTCAAATTTCAATTCCCAACTGTAGCATGAGAGATGAGAGGAGGCACTGCGGAGAGAGAAATACAAATTTGTGCCCGTTTTGATTTGGTTACTCACCAACGTGTTCTGGCCTGTTAAACTAATTGTTCATCTTCCTTTGTGTGTGTGTATGTGTGTGTGTGTGTTCCAAAGAGATACTGGAGGGAGGGGTGCAGATCATTCAGAATAAGTTCCTGAGCTATACCCCTCAGGTGAACTGGTTGGACATAGTGAAGGATGGAGACTCTGAAGTCATCATCAATGAGAACGGGCCTGAACGTGAGTATAGCATCAGGTAGATGGTAGTACTCACAGAAATGACATGTATTCAGATTAGTGCTAGGACTGCTACTATATACACTACTGTTCAAAAGTTTGGGGTCACTTAAAAATGTCCTTATTTTTGAAAGAAAAGCACATTTTTTGTCCATTAAAATAACTTAAAATTGATCAGAAATACAGTGTAGTCATTGTTAATGTTGTAAATGACTATTGTTGCTGGAAATGGCAGATTTTTTTATGGAATATCTATATAGGCATACAGAGGCCCGTTATCAGCAACTATCAATTATGTTAGCACAGCTGAAAACTGTTGTGCTGATTAAAGAAGCAATAAAACTGGCCTTCTTTAGACTAGTTGAGTATCTGTAGCATCAGCATTTGTGGGTTCGATTACAGGCTCAAAATGGCCAGAAACAATGAACTTTCTTCTGAAACTCGTCAGTCTATTCTTGTTCTGAGAAATGAAGGCTATTCCATGCAAGAAATTGCCAAGAAACTGAAGATCTGGTACAACGCTGTGTACTACTCACTGCACAGAACAGCGCAAACTGACTTTAACCAGAATAGAAAGAGGAGTGGGAGACCCCGGTGCACAACTGAGCAAGAGGACTAGTACATCAGAGTGTCTAGGTTGAGAAACAGACACCTCACAAGTCCTCGACTGGCAGCTTCATTAAATAGTACCCGTAAAACACCAGTCTCAATGTCAACAGTGAAGAGGCGACTCCGGGATGCTGGCCGTCTTCTTCTATGTTTTTGTGTGATGTAGTTTTACATTTTCTAAAATGTCTGACATGTTTTTCAGAGCCATGTGATGAAGCATGCGGAGGTCCATGTTGGGGGCCCAGGAATGACACCTGCCAGAGCTGTGAGTCACTTTTGACCCCTGGCTCTCATTTTCTGACAACACTAGATAGCTTCGCTCTCATGTAATGTCCTACAACCCAGCTCAGTCAGTTTGCTTGGCTCAAAGTTCTCTATCTCTCTCTCTGCCCCCCCCCCCCCCAGTGACGAAGACAGTGTGTGCCCCTCAGTGTAATGGCCGCTGCTTCGGGAGGAGTCCTAGTGAATGCTGTCATATGGAGTGTGCAGGAGGTTGCACCGGACCCCTGGATACCGACTGCTTTGTGAGTTTGCTATACACACAAACACACCGCAAAGAAGTCTTAAAAGTTGCTCTGATAGTCATTGGATAGAAATGAATGGGTTACAACTATACTACTAAGCAATGCATACAGTATCATATAACTGTGTTTTTTCTCTATCCAGGCCTGCCGTAACTTCAACAACTCAGGCTCCTGTGTGCCCCAGTGTCCCCAGACCCTCATCTACAACAAGCACACCTTCAAACTGGAGCCCAACCCCAGCGCCAAGTACCAGTACAGTTCCATCTGTGTGGCCCAGTGCCCCAGTGAGTCCACACACAGCATGCTCTCCCCACTTCCCCTCACCAGTCAACTCCTGGTCATAACCATGACCATCATGTCTCACTCATTATCCTCATTCAATCTATCAATTTTCTAGCATGGTCCAAACTTCCTGTGGATTTCCCTGTGGATTGTAATGATTTGGTTTTCTCCCTTTACCTGTCCCTCTGCCCCACTCTTTCTCTCTCACATTACATTCCTCCTCAGCTAATTTTGTGGTGGACGGGAGCTCGTGTGTGAGCAGCTGCCCTTCTTATAAGACGGAGATGGAGAAGAAAGGAGTGAAGAGGTGTGAGCCCTGTGGAGGCCTCTGTCCCAAAGGTACCCGGCTGTCCAGTGCCCACACATACTCCCTTCAACTATCATTGCTTTATAGAGAGTCTTCTACTCCAGCAACCTGCCCTTTTCTCTTCTCCTTTCTTCTCCCCTCTCCTCAAATATCTAGCTTGTCAAGGAACAGGCACAGCCTCCAGGCAGACAGTGGACTCTCAGAACATTGACAGTTTCATCAACTGCACCAAGATCCAGGGTAGCCTTCACTTCCTGGTCACCGGGATTAAAGGGTGAGTGACAGCAGCAATATTCTATCAAAATGGCATGGCATGGGGTAGTCTAGCTGCCTCTGGAGCACATGTATGATGTATTGCTACTAGCTTATGTTCCAATCTGGCCCAATGTTTTTACAGCACTCTCCTACCTTTCAGCTCTAGCTCTTTCTATCCAATAAACATACAAAATACTTAAATATATACAGTACCAGTAAAAAGTTAAGTACCAGTAAATCTACTCATTCAAGGGTTTTTATTTATTTTTACTATTTTCTACAATGTAGAATAGTAGTGAAAACATCAAAACTATGAAATAACACATATGGAATCATGTAGTAACCAAAAAAGTGTTAAATCAAAATATGTTATTTAAGATTCTTCAAAGTTGCCACCCTTTGCCTTGATGACAACTTTGCACACTCTTGGCATTCTCTCAACCAACTTCATGAGGTAGTCACCTGGAATGCATTTCAGGTGATTTCTTTCCTTCTTCATGCATTTGAGGCAATCAAATCAAAATCCAATCCTATTGTATGTGTCACATGCACCGAATACAACAGGTGTGGACCGCACAGTGAAATGCTTACTTACAAGCCCTTAACCAGCAATGCAGTTTTAAGAAAATTCCAGAAGAATAACAAATAATTAAAGAGCAGCAGTAAATAACAATAGTGGGGCTATATACAGGGGGTACAGGTACAGAGTCAATGTGCAGGGACACCGGTGTCGAGGTAACTAAGGTAATCTGTACATGTAGGTAAAGTTATTAACGTGACTAGATAATAACCAAAAGTAGCAGCAGCATAGAGGGTGGGGGCAATGCAAATAGCCTGTTCAGGAGTCTTATGGCTTGGGGGTAGAAGCTTCTTGGACCTAGACTTGGTGCTCCGGGACTGCTTGCACTACCCTCTGTAGGGCCTTGCGGTTGGAGGCCGAGCAGTTGCCATACCAGGCAATGATGCATTCCATCAGAATGCTCTCGATGGTGCAGCTGTAAAACCTTTTGAGGATCTGAGGACCCATGCCAAATCTTTTCAGTCTCCTGAGGTTTAGGTTTTGTAGGTTTAGGTTTTGTCGTTCCCTCTTCACGACTGTCTTGGTGTGCTTGGACCATGTTCGTTTGTTGGTGATGTGGACGCCAAGGAACTTGAAGCTCTCAACCTGCTTCACTACAGCCCCGTCGATGATAATGGGGATGTGTTCGGTCCTCCTTTTCCTGTAGTACACAATCATCTCTTTTGTCTTGATCATATTTAGGGAGAGGTTGTTGTCCTTGCACCACACGGTCAGGTTTCTGACCTCCTCCCTATAGGCTGTCTCATCATTGTCGGTGATCCGGCCTACCACTGTTGTGTCATCTGCATACTTAATGATGGTGTTGGAGTCAAGTCCACGATCCAGTTGCAGAGGGAGGTGTTTAGTCCCAGGGTCCTTAGCTTAGTGATGAGCTGTGACGGCACTATGGTGTTGACTGCTAAGTTGTAGTCAATGAATAGCGTTATCACATAGGTGTTCCTTTTGTCCAGGTGGGAAAGGGCAGTGTAGAGTGCAATAGAGATTGCATCATCTGTGGATCTGTTGGGGCGGTATGCAAATTGGAGTCGGTCTAGGGTTTCTGGGATAATGGTGTTGATGTGAGCTATGAGCAGCCTTTAAAAGCATTTCATGGTTACAGAGTACTATGGGTCGGTAGTCATTTAAGCAGGTTACCTTTGTTTTCTTGGACACAGGGACTATGGTGGTCTACTTGAAACCTGTTGGTATTACAGACTCAGACAGGGAGAGGTTGAAAATGTCAGTGAAGACACTTGCCAGTTGGTCAGCGCATGCTCGGGGTATGTGTGGAGTAAAGGAGTTGTTTTCCCTCTGGTTGCACATTTAACATGCTGATAGAAATGAGGTAAAACTGATTTAAGTTTCACTGCATTAGTCCCTGGCCATTAGGAGCGCCACCTTTGGATGAGCGTTTTCCTGTTTGCTCATGGCGGTATACTACAACGTTTCAGGTAAGACCCAAATTCAGACTGTGTTCAGGTAACAATGTTTATTACAGCAATGAGCAGGCAAACAACAGGTCAAGGACGGCAGGGGTCGATAATCCAGAGTGGTGGGGCAAAAATACAGAACGGCAGGCAGGCTCATGGTCAGGTCAGGCAGAGGTCGGTAATCCAGAGGGGCTATAGCGGTGTGCCAGCGCATCCGGCTTAACATCCTTGGGTACCGGTGGGTGTTGCGGATGCAAAGTGGCCCGGGCCTTACTGAATCCTTCCGGAGGTCCTGATACACCGCGGGAATGGCGGAGATGTCCGGGGCAGAACGGGCTCCAGCCCACAATGGCACCACTAGACCAGTCAATCGAGGGATTGTGTCACTGGAGCCAAGAGAATCCCAATAACAAAGGAACCTGCTGAGAATCAATTAGCAGGAATTGGATCGTCTCGCTGTGGTTCCCGACACTCGTAGGTTGATGGAGGTGGTATGGTGGGTGACCCGGCCTATAGAACACCCGTCTAGCGCTCTAACATTCATGGGAAAGGAGAGGGGTTGAGTGGGGATGCCCAGCTCGGACGCCAGGGAAATGTCCGTAAGACTCATATCGCCCCCCCGAGTCGATGAGTATCTGGAGAGACTTGGACTGGGCCCCCCACAGCAGGGTGGCATGGAGAGGGGGGAGATTAGGGGGAGAAGCTAAATGGTCCTTAGGACCCACCAGAGTACTCATCCCTACCAATTAGCTAGGTCTTTTGAAGGGACAGGTAGACACATAATGATAGGCAGTACCGCAATACAGACAATACAGACTCTGGGTGTTAAGTCTGCATACGCGTTCGGCTGGAGACAGCCTAGCCCTGCCGAGCTGCTTTGGCTTGGGAAGAGGTAAACTGGCAGTCTGGGACGTAGACGCCGGGGACTTCCTGAGTCCATCAGATGCAAGGTGGGATCCTTGAGTGAGAGATTGGGACAGCAATCAGACCTCTTCTGCCTCCTACGTTCCCATAGCCGTCCATCGAGCCGGATGGTCAAAGCGATGAGTGAGTCGAGATCCATCAGTAGTTCCCGAGCTGCAAGCTCGTCCTTTACTTCCTCCAATATTCCGTGCAGGAAAGTGTCGAACAGCGCTTTCGGGTTCCAGGCACCCTCCGCTGCTAGCGTGTGGAAATCCACCGCATAGTCAGCCCCACTGAGGGAGTCTTGCCAAAGCTGGAGTAACCTCTGGGCAGCTTCTCCACTGGACACCGGCGCCTCAAACTTTTGTCACCTCCGACCACGAATACCTCCAGACTGAGGCAGATGGCGGATTGTTGCTCCCACACCAACGTGGCCCAGGCGAGTGCCCTCCCGGCCACCAACGTAATGATGTACGCTATCCTCGAGCGGTCCAAGGGGAACGAAGAAGGCTGCAGCTTGAAAACAGGGGAGCACTGGGACAGAAAGGCCCAACAGGTTCTGGAATCTCCATCGTAGGGCTCCGGGGGTGGTAAGTGGGGTTCCTGGGAAACCGGGGTGATGGCGCTGCTACCAGCCGGGGTACCAGGTGTCCAAAGCTAGGTCGTGACATTCAGCCACGGCCTGAAACCCTTCCATCAGACCGCGAAGCAACTCCTTATGCCTACCAATGGTGGCTCCTTGGGAGAAGATGGCATTGCGGAGCTGGTCCAAGTCTGCTGGGTAAGTCATGGCCAGTTCGTACTATAACATTTCAGGTAAGACCCGAATGCAGACTGTGTTGAAGTAACAATGCTTATTACAGTAACAGGGGCAGGCAAACGACAGTGCAAGGCAGGCAGGGTTCGATAATCCAGAGTGGTGGGGCAAAGGTACAGGATGGCAGGCAGGCTCAGGGTCAGGAAGAGGTCGGTAATCCAGAGTAGGGGCAAAGGTACAGGACGGCAAGCAGGGTCAGGGACAGGCAGAATAGTCAAGCAGGTGGACAGGCAAGGGTCAGAACCAGGAGGGCGAGAAAAAGAGAGACTGGGAAAAAGCAGAAGGAGAAGTTGACTTGACAAACAAGACGAACTGGCAACAGACAAACAGAGAACACAGGGATAAATGCACAGAGGATAATGGGGAAGATGTGCGACACCTGAAGGGGGGTGGAGACAATCACCGATGAAACAGATCATGGCGTGACATATACAGCTCATTGAGTGAGTTTTTAGTGCCCGCATCAGTCTGTGGTGGTATGTAGACAGCTATGAAAAATACAGATGAAAACTCTCTAGGTAGATGGTGTGGTGTACAGCTTATCATGAGATACTCTACCTCAGGCGGGCAAAACCTCGAGACTTCCTTAGATATCGTGCACCAGCTGTTGTTTACAAATATGCATAGGTTCCCACTCTGTGTCTTACCAGAGGCTGCTGTGTTATTCTGCCGATAGTGTATAACCTGCAAGCTGTATGTTATTAATGTCGTCGTTCAGCCACGACTTTGTGAAACGTAAGATATTACAGTTTTTAATGTCCCGTTGGTAGGATATACGTGCTTTCAGTTTATCCCAATGATTTTCCAGCGATTGAACGTTGGCTAGCAGTACGGATGGCAAAGGCAGATTAGCATGATCCTCACAAGGCACCCCGATCTCTTTCCACAAAATCTCAGTTTCTATCTCCAGCTAATGACAGGGATGAGGGCGTTTGGAGTATATCCTTCCCATCAGACTCATTAAATTCTTCGTCCAATTCGAGGTGAGTAATCGCTGTTCTGATGTCCAGAAGGTGGCAGCAACATTATGTATGTACAAAATAATTCACAAACAACACGGGAACAAAAATAATAATTGCACGGTTGGTTAAGAGCCAATAAAAGGGCAGCCATCCCCTCAGGCGCAATCAGTGGCGTTGTGACAGGGTAGGGGTGGTATACAGAAGATAGCCCTATTTGGTAAAAGACCAAGTCCATGTTATGGCAAGAACAACTCAAATAAGCAAAGAAAACTGACAGTGCATCATTACTTTAAGACATGAACAGCAGTCAATCCAGAAAATGTCAAGAACTTTTAAAGTTTTTAAGTGCAGTTGCAAAAACCATCAAGCGCTATGATGAAACTGGCTCTCATGAGAACCCCCACAGGAAAGGAATACCCAGTTACTTATGCTGCAGAGGATAAGTTCATTAGAGTTACCAGCCTCAGAAATTGCAGCCCAAATAAATGCTTCACTGAGTTCAAGTAACAGACACATCTCAGCATCAACTGTTCAAAGGAGACTGCGAGAATCAGGCCTTCATGGTCAAATTGCTGCAAAGAAACCACTACTAAAGGACACCAATAATAAGAAGAGACATGCTTGGTCAAAGAAACACAAGCAATGGACATTAGGTGGGTGAAAATCTGAGAGACGGAGTTCAAATTTGAGATTTTTGGTTCCAACCGCCGGGTCTTTGTGAGATGCAGAGTAGCTGAATGGATGATATCCGCATGTATGGTTCTCACCGTGAAGCATGGATGACGCTGTGTAGGTGCTTTGCTTTGCTGGTGACACTGTCAGTGAATTCAAGGCACACTTAATCAGCCTGTCTACCACAGCATTCTGTAGCGATATGCCATCCCATGCCATCCCGTTTGCGCTTAGTGGGACGATCATTTGTTTTTCATCAGGACAATGACCCAACACACCTCCAGGCTCTGTAAGGGCTATTTGACCAAGAAGGAGAGTGATGGAGTGCTGCATCAGATGACCTGGCCTCCACAATCACCCGACCTCAACCCAATTGAGATGGTTTGGGATGAGTTTGACCGCAGAGTGAAGGGTTAAGCAGCCAACAAGTGCTCAGCATATGTGGGAACACCTTCAAGACAGTTGGAAAAACTTTCCAGGTGAAGCTGGTTGAGAGAATTCCAAGAGTGTACAAAACTGTCATTAAGGCAAAGGGTGGCAACTTTGAAAAATCTTAAATCTTAAATATATTTTCATTTGTTTTAACACTTTTTTGGTTTCTACATGATTCCATATGTGTTATCTCATAGTTTCTACAATGTAGAAAATAGTAAAAATAAAGAAAAACCTTGGAATGAGTAGGTGTGTCCAAACTTTTGACTGCTGCTGTATACATATTCAAAATGGCACAGTAATGTCAACTTGATGTGTTCACCTTTCAATGGACCTCACTATTTATGTTGGATGATCTTCTATACACAGTGATCCCTACAACAACATCACAGCTTTGGACCCAGAGAAACTGAAGATCTTCAGAACTGTGAGAGAGATCACAGGTGTGTGCTTGTGTGTATGTTGAAGTTTCAAATGCATGTGTCTGTTTAGTGGCAGCGGTGTGAGTGATATGATGTATTCGTGTTTGGAAGGTGTTCTGTGTTTTAACACCTTCTGCGGTTGCCAGACGTTCTGAGTATCCAGTCGTGGCCTGAAAATCTGACTGACCTGTCGGTGTTCTCCAACTTGGGAACCATACAAGGAAGAACCCTCTACAGGTGACCATCTATCTCTGTCTTTCGCACTCTCTGACATTAGACTTGTGTCTTTGTCTCTTTGCACTTAAGAAATATCACTTTCTACAGTATGTGTCCACTGAACCCATTTCCATCTCCATCTGTGCTTAACTGCATTGTAGACATGCATGCATAGACTGGCCTGTTGTGTCTTGTGTGTCTTGTCACCACTTTATCTCTCATCCCCTTTCACCCCATTTCTCATCCCCTGCTCTTGCTCCCCTTTCTCTCGGTCTCTTCTCTCTTTCTCTCTCTCTATTCCTCTCTCGCTCTCTCTATTCCTCTCTCGCTCTCTCTATTCCTCTCTCGCTCTCTCTATTCCTCTCTCGCTCTCTCTCATTTGTTCCATCAGCGGCAGACACTCTAAAAAGTCCAGTAGTGTGTGTGACAGTTGTTTTAGTAATCTGACTACTAATCTTCCTGATACTGTGTGAACTGAAAAAACAGCGTCATACTCAGACAATGCTAAACAAAACAAAAATCCTCTGAAGTGGTTACGAGTGGTCTTGAACTGTATGAGAAGTGTCTCAGCTGGTGATGGGTGGGGGATTTTAGTGTAGTTGAGGTATAATCCTCATGATTGTATTTTGAACTTGATCATACCTTATGACCACCAGTGGAGGTCAGTGCCGTTTAAAATGAAGGAGGATGATTTTCTTTTCATGAGCATGGCCTTATTTCTTTTACAGCATATTGGATGACTCTCATTCATATTCTGTTCACCCAGTTCAATGTAACAGGTTATAGGTGTAGGCTACTACATGATCCTCTAATTTTCCATATACCCATCATGAGGTTGCTACAACCTAGCTTATGAATGAAAGTTTACAACGTAGGAGCACACAGGTCGAGAGACAAATTTGAGGTGACAGACAGTGACATTCAATACCGCCTTGCACGCTTTTGCCTGCATCTAGCTGATATAGGCTGTAATCATTAGTCCAACAGTTGCAAATGAGAGTTTCTCTTGGACAAATTCAGGTGTGTTTATCCCCGTTTTGTTGTGTTCGCTTACGTTTAAGGAACGTTTTCAACAGAATCGACAGAATGATTACACCCCTGATCACGTGTAACAGAGTTCACTCTCATAACACCCACCTTGTATTCCTGCTCTTCCCTTCGCTTGTGGACTTCAATGCACAACAAATCAGCTGTATGCGACCAGGCGAAAAAACCTTTCCAAGCCAAACCTCTACAAACAGCCTACATCGTTATCACCATAAGCTAAAGTAACGTCATAGTCAGCATAGCTAAAATAACTAACGTGTTAGTAAACCCGCTAAAATCATACAGTAAAGTTAGTGTACAGTCAGTAAGCAGTTACACCGGCAGGCCCCGGTGACAATAAATTACTAATACCAAAAGCTTAACTTGTGTAACGATCGTCATATGAAGAAGTGGACCAAAACGCAGCGTGGTAAGTGTTCATGATAAATGTAATACTCAAAACACTCTAACAAAATAACAAAGAGGGGAAAACCGAAACAGTCCTGTCAGGTGCAGACACTAAACAGAAAACAACTACCCACGAAACCCAAATGAAAAAGGACAACTTTTATATGATCCCCAATCAGAGACAACGATGGACAGCTGCCTCTGCTTGGGAACCACACCAACATAGACATAAAGAAACTAGATTGCCTACCCTAGTCACAGTGACAACTTGACTTGGAAGAGTTCCAGTGTTGTGTTGGAAAGTCATAGCCAGCTAGCTAACATAGCATCCCTCTGTTTGAGCAGGGTGTTTCAGTAGGCTAAACTAGCTAGCTAAGTAAGGGAAACTGAAAGTGAAAAAAATGACTCTCTATTTCGCTCTTGCTTCTCCTTCATTTTGGAAGAAAGTAATTTGTTCAAAACTGTTCAACTATTGTCTTTCTGTTTCTACTCACCACATTTTATACACTGCAGTGCTAGCTAGCTGTAGTTTATGCTTTCAGTACTAGATTAATTCTCTGATCCTTTGATTGGGTGGGCAACATGTCAGTTCATGCTGCAAGAGCTCTGATAGGTTTGAGGACGTCCTTCCGGAGGTTGTTCTAATTACTGTGTAAGTCTATGGAAGGGGGAGAGAACCAGGTTCCTAGGTTCCTAGGTTTTGTTTTGAAGTCAATGTACCCAGAGGAGGACGGAAGCTAGCTGTCCTCCGGCAACACCATGGTGCTACCCTACAGAGTGCTGTTGAGGCTACTGTTGGCCTTCTTTTCAAAATAGTGTGTTTTAATCAGTTATTTGGTGAAATGTCATTGTATTTACTATAGTTTTATCTAAATAACTTTTTAAATGTTTTACATTTCAAATGTTTATGAAATTCACTGAGGAGGCTGGTCCTCCCCTTCCTCCCGTGAGCAGTCTCCACTGATGACCACATTGGCTAATAGGAGTCTCTACCACAATAGCATATGAATTCTATACATAATAACACACACATTTTCTGTCTACATGTAGACAATTAATTCATGTTTGGGAGCAGCAATGCCTTATCTGGGATTCATTTGCTTCTCTTTCCTGACTTGATTTATGTTCCCAGCACCAATATACATTTTCTGAAATATCCTCCATTCCCTCCACATTAATGGTTCTCTCTCTCTTCCTGTCATCACCCTATCCCTCTACCTTGCTTCTATTCCTCCTCCTACATTCTTCCCTCCTCCCTCTTCTCCAGGGGCTACGCCATGCTGGTGATGCGTATCCCGTCACTGACCTACCTGGGGCTGCGCTCACTGCAGAGTATCAATGACGGCGGTGTCTACATCACAGGAAACAGGAAGCTATGCTACCACCACACCGTCAACTGGACACGCCTCTTCAGTAGTAGCTCCCGCCCACAGCGCCACCAGAAGAACATCGACGTCAAGGACAACCGACCCCAGAGCCAATGTGGTGAGACGGGGGATAGAGGAGAGAGATTGGGTGACATCTTCAAAATCATTAAGTAAATTTTTTTGCATGTACACTAGTGAATTACTAATAGTTTTTTGCATATTTTTTTTTTGTGTGTGTGTAGTTGCGGAGGGGCATATGTGTGACCCTCTGTGTTCGTCGGAGGGGTGTTGGGGTCCTGGGCCAGACCAGTGTCTATCCTGTAAGAACTACAGCCGGGGGGGAACCTGTGTCAATCAGTGCAGATTTCTCACCGGGTCAGTACTCATTCAAAAAAAATGCATCTTTATAATAATGTTGATTTGTCAGTATGTCTCAATGTGTGTACGTGACTATGTGTTTAACCTATTTTTCCAATCTCAATCTCTGCTTTTCTCCAGGAAGGGGCGTGAGTTTACAAGTCCGAAGGGAGAGTGTATGCCCTGTCACTCGGAGTGTGAGGTCCAGGAGGGACAGCCCACCTGCATAGGACTGGTATGCTCACCTCTAACATCTGCCCATAGACCTCTCTCAAAGCATCTTAAAAAGACAGTTCTATGAGCTCAGAGTGATTAGTTGAAAAGTGTCTCTCAAAGTTTTCAGGACTATCTGAAATGTAGTGCTTCACTGCCGCCTTGTGGATAATATTTTGAACCACAATTACATGGATATTGTCAACTGTCTCCATCTCTCCATCCCCCTCTACCGCCCTCGCCGCCTCTCTCGCTCCTTCGCTCGCTCACTTTCTTTCTTTCTCCCTCTCACTCTCTCACTTTCTCTCTGCAGGGAGCTAATGAGTGTGTGGTGTGTGCCAGTCTGAGGGACGGTCCTCACTGTGTTTCCTCATGCCCTGAAGGAGTGATGGGGGAGAAGGGTCTCATCTTTAAATACCCCAACCAGCAGAGACGCTGTGAGCCCTGCCACCTCAACTGCACCCAGGGGTGAGAGACGAGTTAGAGAATGGGGGAGTGTGTGCGTGTGCGTGTGCATGTGTGTTAAATATCTCTCTGCTCTGTGTTTTCAGTTGCTCAGGCCCCGGAATTGGGGACTGTTTGGACTCCACCAGATTAACTGATGGGTGAGTGTAGTTTCTATATTTTTTCTACCTGTGACTGACAACCTGATTTCTCCTCACTGTAAGTTTTGTTTAGTCTAGAACGTAGCATTATTCATTATTGTATATCAGGTGCTGATTGGCTGATACATGTCTCTTTTCAGCCAATCCATTACAGGAATTGTTTTGGGAGTTTTGGCAGCAGTGATAGTGGGCTTCTCCATCTTTGTGATGAGTGTTCTGTACCGCCGAGGTCTTGCCATCCGGCGCAAGAGAGCCATGAGGCGATACCTGGAGAGTGGAGAGGTGGGAAGGGATGGTGTGTGTGTGTGTGTGTGTGTGTGTGTGTGTGTGAGAAAGAGAGAGAGAGAGAATTATAATTAATTAATAATGAATACTCTTAATAAGAGTATGTGTAGTCTATTGTCTTGATATGTGTCGATATTAATTGTGTGCATGACGTGCATGTCTCTGTAGAGTTTTGAGCCTTTGGACCCTGGTGAGAAAGTGGTCAAAGTTCATGCCAGGATTCTGAAGGTCACTGAACTCCGTAAGATCAAGCTACTGGGCACCGGTGTGTTCGGCTCCGTCCACAAGGTGTTTACATCATCAACCGTCGCCCTCTTAAAGCCCCTATTATCATCATCACCCTGCACCTCTCCGATTTTCCCGTAGGCCCTACATGTATTGTGCTACTTACCTTACTTGTCTTCGTTTCATTGTGAGGCAACCCCTCTCTCCTCTCTTTTCCTCCATATTTCTCAGGGCATTTGGATTCCTGAGGGAGACTCAGTGAAGATCCCTGTGGCCATAAAGACTATTCATGATCGAATGGGGCAAAATACCTTCCATGAGATCACAGAGGTAAGAAAACACTCTCACACACCCACTCTCAAGAACCCCTGCCCCTTAAAGCATACTGACCTGATACCCACTTATCTTGACTCTTGCTGCACCCCACCGACATACATCACTGTTGCAGTTGTTAATATGTATGTTATTACCACCCCATAGTCTTTCCTCTGCTTCCATCCCAATGGACATTTATTTATTCATCACAGCTACAGTTGTTATGATGTACAGTACCAGTCAAAAGATTGGACACACCTACTCATTCCACAAATTAACATTTAACTAGGCACACCTGTTAATTAAAATGCATTCCAGGTGACTACCTCATGAAGCTGGTTGAGAGAATTCCAAGAGTATGCAAAGCTGTCATCAAGGGTGGCTACTTTGAAGAATATCAAATATATTTAGATTTTTTTAACACATTTTTGGTTACTACATGATTCCATGTGTTATTTCCTAGTTTTGATGTCTTCACTATTACTCTACAATGTATAAAATAATAAAAAATAAAGAAAAACCCTTGAATGAGTAGGTGTGTCCAAACTATTTACTTGTACTGTATATAGTGCTATTTATATTGATATTGTTGTTTTTTATTACCATTTCATTATTTTATTTCACTTAGTTCTGCATGATGGAGCTCAAGGACTAGGATTTTCACTTTACCCTGCAATCACACCTGCAACCATGTACATGTAACTATTAAATACTGAATCTCTAGGGGGAAAAATAAACTGTTATTAATGCTGTTAGATTTTTTTCTGATAACCCCTGCAGCACATGATGGTGATGGGTAGCTTGGACCACCAGTACATCGTCAGGCTCTTAGGTGTCTGTCCAGGTGCTAGTCTCCAGCTGGTCACCCAGCTAAGCAATCAGGGGTCCTTACTGGAACACATCAGGCGCCACAAGGACAGCCTGGACCCACAGAGGCTGCTCAACTGGTGTGTGCAGATTGCCAAGGTGAGATACCATTGTGTGTGTGTGTGTGTGTGTGTGTGTGTTTTTTTTACAAATGAATTAATAGTGAAAAGCTGATATGTCTTGGGTAAATAAGTATTCAACCTCTTTGTTATGGCAAGCATAAAAACATACAGGAGTAAAAATTTGCTTAAGAAGTCACATAATAAGTTGCATGGACTCACACTGTGTGCAATAATAGTGTTTAACATGATTTTTTAATGACTACCTCATCTCTGTACGCCACACATACAATTATCTCTAAGTTCCCTCAGTCGAAGTACATTTCAAGCACAGATTCAACCACAAAGAACATGGAGGTTTTTCAATGCCTCGCAAAGAAGGGCAACAATTTTTTTGTAAATTAATAACGCTTTAGATGGTGTATCAATACACCCAGTCACTACAAAAATTCAGGCGTCCTTCATAACTCAGTTGCAGGAGAGGAAGGAAACGGCTCTGGGATTTCACTATGAGGCCAATGGTGATTTTAAAACAGTTACAGAGTTAAATGGCTGTGATAATATTTTTAAATTTTTAAAAATTGAACCTTTATTTAGCTAGGCAAGTCAGTTAAGAACATATTCTTTATTTACAATGACGGCCTATACCGGCCAAACCCGGACGACGCTGGGCAAATTGTGCGCCGCCCTTTGGGACTACTAGTCACGCCAGTAGCTAAGGAAGGATCAATAACATTGTAGTTACTCCACAATACTAACCTAAATGACAGAGTGAAAAGAAGGAAGCTTGTATAGAATAAAAAAATATTCCAAAACATGCATCCTGTTTGCAATAAGGCACTAAAGTAATACTGCAAAAAATGGGGCAAAGAAAGGAACTTTTTGTCCTGAATACAAAGCGTTATGTTTCGGGAAAATCCAACACATAATCACTGAGGACCACTCTTCATATTTTCAAGCATGGTGGTGGCTGCATCATGTTATGGGTATTTTTCAGAGGAATAATGTGTGTTAGTATTACGTGATTGCTGTATTTATTTTTTTGATAAACTAGGGACTAGGACTAGGGAGGACTAAGGAGTTATTTAGGATAAAATGAAACAGAATAGAGCTAAGTACATACAGGAAAAATACTAGAGTAAATCCTGGTTCAGTCTGCTTTACAGCAGACATTGGGTAACAAATTCACATTTCAGCAGGACAATAACCTGAAACACAAGGTCAAATATATACTGCTTACCAAGACAACATTGAATGGCCTAGTTACAGTTACTTAAATCGGATTGAAAACCTATGGCAAGACTTGAAAATGTCTGTCTAGCAATGATCAACTACCAACTTGACAGAGCTGGAAGAATTTATTTATTGCAAATATTGTACAATCCAGGTATTGAAAGCTCTTGGTCTTATCCAGAAACACTCACAGCTGTAACCGCTGCCATAGGTAATTCTAATCATTGAATTTTTCTTCCACTTTGACATTACAGAGGATTGTGTGTCGAACGTTGTCAAAAGAAAAGACAATTAAATACATTTTAATCCCACTTTGTAACTTAACAACATTTGTAAAATGTCAAGTGTGTGAATACTTTCTGAAGGCACTGTATATGATAGAAGTGTATGTGATAAAGGTGTGTGTGATTGTGTATGTGACCGAGGTATGTGTGCTCTCCCCTGTCAGGGTATGTACTATCTGCAGGAACACATGATGGTCCACAGAAACCTGGCAGCCCGTAATGTGCTCCTGAAGAGTGACTACATGGTCCAGATCTCTGACTACGGCATCACAGACCTGCTCTACCCCGATGACAAAAAGTACTTCTACAATGAGGTGAAAGTGTGTTGACGTCCTCGTTAGGTCACATGGAAAAACTAGACATGGATAATGTCTCAGCCTATTATTGATCTTTTGCTCAAAATTGTCTAGAAGCATCTGCTGTCATGTCTTAAGTGAGATGTTGACTAGATAAATGCCCTGTTTCTATACGTGTTTTGTATTGCTGCCATGAACACTAACTATAATGTTTTTTTCCAATGGCCACAGGCTTTGAACTCAATGTAATTCATGGTGACATAGTTCCCTGTCTTGTCTCTCTCACCACAGACGGCCATTAAATGGATGGCTCTGGAGAGCATCTTGTTCCGCAGATATACACATCAAAGTGATGTCTGGAGCTATGGTGAGTCACCGTTTGTGTGTGGGTTTCATGTGCTTTTATAGACTTTTATATCAACGGTAAGTAAGTTCAAAGTACTTGTGTGTATGTTGAATTACCATCATTTTACAGTGTCTATTATATTTCTCTGTCTTGCAGGAGTGACAGTGTGGGAGATGATGTCATATGGGGTGGAGCCCTACTCGGCGATGTGTCCACAAGAAGTGCCAGACCTTCTGGAGAAGGGCGAGCGTCTTTCCCAGCCACCCATCTGCACCATAGATGTCTACATGGTCATGGTCAAGTGTGAGTGACCACCCTCTCTCCTTCACCCTCAATACCAATATACCTAGTTATCCCTCTAGCCACTCTGCCGAAGAAACAGTGGTAACTCCCGGGTGCTGTTATCTACTGTGAGCAAGCTCCTCCAACCTGTGAACAATTTTTCTACCTCAGCCTCCCCAGAAAGGTGCAATCAATACCTGTGCTTCTTCCAAAGCAAAATTTAAAACATGAATAACACCATCCTGCCCTCTCCAGCCCCAGTAGTTGAGCTACTGAGTCCTACCCTCCCTGAGTCAAGATTCTCCACCTTCACCACAGTCACTACAGCTGATGTAGTCAAGCTGGTTAGGACAATGAAGCCCACCACTTGCTCACTTGGCCCTATTACCACCTCCCTTGTGACGACCTGCTTACCTGCTCTGGAGCCTTTCTTCACTGAAATGATCAACAAGTTTATTATCACTGGATGTGTCCCTCAGCTCAAACTGGCCGCAGTCACACCAGTACTTAAAAAGCTTGGATCTGACCCTGACAACCTACAGAACTACAGGCCTATTTCCAACCTGCCCTTCCTGAGTAAGCTGTTTCTGGCCCACTCCAAAACCATCTGGCCACTCACAACCTACTTGAGCCCTTCCAGTTGGGTTTTAGAGCTAGACACAACACTGAGACTGCCATGATAATGGTCACTAATGACCTCCTCATGAATGCTGACTCTGGGGCTGCCAGCATCCTCATACTGCTGGACCTCGGTGCAGCACTCAGCACGGTCAGCCACACCATCCTGCTAAACTGCATGGGGAAGCCCCTTGGCCTGTCAGACACTGTCCTGAACTTGTTTAGGTCCTATCTCACTGATCGCTACAAGTTTGTAGCCATTGGTCCTAGTAGGTCACACACAATGGTAGTCCGATAGGGGGGTGCCTCAAGTGCTAGTGCTGGTTAAGTTTATTTAATTTTTATGTATTTTTTGGGGGGGGGGCGGGGGGGGGGGGGGGGGGGGGGTTGAGGTGAGGAGGACGATTATTTAAGATACTGTTTAAAGAGGCAGGGTTTCAGATGTTTTTGAAAGATGGGCAGGGACTAGCTTCAGGGGGAAGCTGGTTCCACCATTGGGGTGCCAGGACAGAGAGGAGCTTGGAGCCGGAGCTTCCCAAGAGACCTGAGGTGGCATAATGGAGTGCTCAGGTTGGGGTGCAGGGTTTGAGCATAGCGTGAAGATAGGAAGGGGCAGTTCCTCTTGCTATTCCGTAGGCAAGTACCATGGTATTGTAGTGGATGTGAGCTTCAACTGCAAGCCAGTGGAATGTGTGTAGGAGTGGGGTGATATGAGAGAACATGGGAAGGTTGAAAACCAGGCAGGCTGCAGTGTTCTGCAGGGTTTGATGGCACAAGCGGGGAGCCCAGACAACAGTGAGTTTCAGTAGTCTAGACAGGAGAGGACAAGTGCCTGGATTAGGACCTGCGGCGCTTCCTGTGTGAGGTAGGGTCGTACTCTATGGATGTTGTAGAGCATGAACCTGCAGGAGCAGGTCAATGCTTGGATGTTTGCAGAGAATGACAGGGGGTTGTCCAGGGTCACGCCAAGGTTCTTTGCACTGTGATGGCGACACTGTGGAGTTGTCAACTTTGATGGAGAGGTCTTTGAGCGGGGAGACCTTCCTCGGGAGGATGAGCAGTTCCATCTTGTTGAGATTGAGCCTGTGTGGGCCGACATCCAAGTTGAGATATCTGCCAGGCGCGCAGAGATGCATGTCACCAACTGGGTGTCAGAAGGGGGGAAGGAGAAAGTTAGTTGAGTGTCATCTTCATAGCAAGGATAGGAGACACCATGTTAGGATATGACGGAGCCTGAGTGACTTGGTGTATAGAGAGAAGAGGAGAGGGCCTATAACCGAGCTCTGGGGGACACCTTTAGGGAGACTACATGGTGCAGACACAGATCCTCTCCACGTCACCTTGTAGGGTAGTTCTGTGTGAGTGAGATCAGTGGACTCAATAGGCTGAGTTGATGTCGTCAACCTTTTTCTCAAAGTGGTTGACAAAGTCGTCTGCAGAGAGATAGGAGGGAGGGGGAGGGGGCAGTGGATTAAGCAGGAAGAAGAAGGTGGAAAAGAGTTTCCTAGGGTTAGAGGCAGAATCTTGAAATGTAGAGGGGCAGAAAGTGGCTTTAGCAGCAAATACAGAGGAAGAGAAGGTAGAGAGGAGCGATTGAAAGGATTAGTTTAGTTTCCTCCATTTTCTCTCAGCTGCCCGCAGCCCTGTCCTGTAAGCTCGCAATGAGTCACTCAGCCACGGAAGAGGAGGTGAAGGCAGAGCCAGCCGGGAGGAAATGGGACAGTGTGAGTCATAGGATGTGGAAAGGGAGGAGAGTAGGGATGAAGAGGCACAATCAGGAGACAGGAGGGAGAAGGATTTAGCAGAATGGAGAGATTAAAGGATAGCAGAGGAGAGTGTAGTTGGAGAGAGAGTGAAGATTGCGACGGCGCATGACCATCTGGGTAGGGGCTGTGGTTAGGGTTGGAGGAAAGAGAGACAAAAACAGAGTTGGAAAGAAATGTATCAAAGGCAGACGTTGGGCGGTTGAAGTTGCCAAGTACGAAGAGCGGCGAGCCATCGTCCGGAAATGAGCTTATCAACGTGTCAAGCTCATTGAGGAACTTTCCAAGGGCACCTGGTGGGCAATGGATTACAATAATGTTAAGCTTGAGTGGACAAGTGACAGTGACATTATGGAATTCAAATGAGGAGATGGAAAATCTCCACTTAGGAGAAATGAGTAGACCCGTGACACCACCGTGATGACCAGATGCTCTCGGACTATGAGAGAAAAAAAAAAGAGCAGCTGGAGTAGCAGTGCTCCCTGGGGTGATCAAGGTTTCCGTCAGGGCCAAAAAGTCAAGGGACTGAAAGGCAGCATAGGCTGAGATTAACTCGGTGTTCATGACCACAGATCGGCAGTTCGAAACACTGCCAGAGACCTGGAATTCCACATGGGTTGTGCACGCAGGGTACACTAAAATATATACGTTTTTTTTTATTAATATATTTTTTAAATTCAGCACCCCTACTTCCAATGCCCACTGCACTCCTGGTTAGCTGCCTGCAGGACATCAAGGCATGGATGCAGTTGAGCTTCCTGCAGTTAAACTGCAAAAAAGACAGAGGTCGTCCTGATTGGCACTCACACTATCATCAACAACATCAGCAGCTACAGCCTCAATATTGATGGTGTCAAGGTCCTCCCCTCCAGTCAGGTTGACAACCTGGGTGTGATATTTGACAGTCAGCTCTCGTTTGATGCCCACATCAAGAGTATGACCAAAGTTTAATATGTCCATTTACGGAACATTGCCAGGTTAAGACTTATGCGATCACAACCTGCAGCTGAGCGACTCCTACACGCCTTTATTTCATCCCGTCTGGACTATTCTAACACCCTTTTTGTTGGCGCATCTGCCAAGAGCCTAAACAGGCTACAATATGTCCAGAACTGTGCTGCACATGTCCTCACCCACATGTCCCTAGAGTACACTGGATGTATTACATTTAAATAATTAGTTTTGATCTGAAAGTATAGTTGATAAAGAATGCACAAACAACTGGCACTTTATTTTCAATGGGACTCACGTGGCATTATTATAATTTATAGGCTGGATGATTGACGAGAATGTCCGTCCCACCTTCAAGGAACTGGCCAATGAGTTTACCAGAATGGCCAGGGACCCGCCGAGGTACCTTGTGATCAAGGTAAGACAGAATGCCATCTTTGGGAGAAATCAGTTACCAGTAGCCCTACAAATCTATATGCTAAGAATGTGCTTTTCAACTCCCAAATGCCAGTCATTACAGTCCAAAGACTGTGCCGTTTACTTGACAGTCACACTCTTGTTCATCCAAACCAAATGTCAGCTCATGAGGATAATAATGATGTTGTTGGAGAAGTTGATGATTATGATGACTGAAGTTGCATTCCACCAGGGAAGCCCGTCAGACTCTCCCTCAGATGTATCTCACCAACGAAGCACAAAGCTGGATGACATGGAGGCGGGGCAGGAGGACCAGGATGAGGACGGCACGCCCCCTCTCTACCGGTCACAGGCCAGGAGTCTCTCGAGACTTTCAGGAATGGACAGTCACAGGGTGAGGGCTCATATGAGGCATCTCTCCATATTCATACACTATACAAGGAGCCACAAGTTTTTCCGGATCATGTGTCCTATCTAGGAAACCCCTGGCCCGTATCTATGTAACATGGGTAGATCGAACCACCTTTTTGGGACCCTGTTTTCCTCTAATCCCCATCCTGTGCTGTCCCATTTCTGTATTCCCCTCAGGGTGTTCACAGCAGTCAGGCTGGATACCTGCCTATGACCCCAGGACTGGATAATCCTCAGGTCAGTCACTGGAGATGAACCATGACCATTTTGCATACAAAGATACACTACCGTTCATAAGTTTGGGGTCACTTAGAAATGTCCTTGTTTTTGTAAAGAAAAGCAAATGTTTTGTCCATTAAAATAACATCAAATTGATCAGAAATACAGTGTAGACATTGTTAATGTTGTAAATGACTATTGTAGCTGAAAACGGCAGATTTTGCTATGGAATATCTACATAGGTGTACAGAGGCCCATTATCAGCAACCATCACTCCTGTGTTCCAATGGCACGTTGTGTTAGCTAATCCAAGTTTATAATTTTAAAAGGCTAATTGTTCATTAGAAAACTCTTTGCAATTTTGTTAGCACAGCTGAAAACTGTTGTTCTGATTGAAGACGAAATAAAAATGTCCGTCTTTAGGCTAGTTGAGTTTCTGGAGCATTATCATTTGTGGGTTCGATTGCAGGCTCAAAATGGCCAGAAACAAAGAACTTTCTTCTGAAACTCATCAGTCTATTCTTGTTCTGAAATGACAGCTATTCCATGTGAGAAATTGCCAAGATACTGAAGATCTCGTACAACGCTGTGTACTGCTTCCTTCACAGAACAGCGCAACTGGCTCTAACTAGAACAGAAAGAGGAGTGGGAGGCCCTGGTGCACAACTGAGCAAGAGTACATTAGAGTGTCTAGTTTGAGAAACAGACACCTCACAAATCCTTAACTGGCAGCTACATTAAATAGTACCCGCAAAACACCAGTCTCAATGTCAACAGTGAAGAGGCGACTCCGGGATGCTGGCCTTCTAGGCAGAGTTCCTCTGTCCAGTGTCTGTGTTCTTTCGCCCATCTTAATCTTTTTTTTTATTGGCCAGTCTGAGACATGGCTTTTTCTTTGCAACTCTGCCTACTCTGGTGTTATTATTTATTTACTAGTTAACCTTTCTAGGGCAGGGGTTCTGATAGCGGAGTCACAAAAAGCAGAAATATAGATCAAATGAATCACTAACCTTTGATGATCTTCATCAGATGACACTCATAGGACATCATGTTACACAATACATGTATGTTTTGTTCGATAATGTGCATATTTATATCCAAAAATCTGAGTTTACATTGGTGCCTTACGTGCAGTAATGCTTTGATTCCAAAACATCCGGTGATTTTTCAGAAATACTCATAATAAACATTGATAAAAGATACTAGTGTTATTCACAGAATTAAAGATAGACATCTCCTTAATGCAACCACTGTGTCAGATTTCAAAAAAACTTTACGGAAAAAGCATAATCTGAGAACGGCGCTCAGAACCCATAACAGCCAGAGGAATATCCGCCATTTTGGAATCAACAAAGTTAGAAACAACACCATAAGTATTCACTTACCATTGATGATCTTCATCAGAAGGCACTCCCAGGAATCCCAGTTCGACAATAAATTACTGATTTGTTCCATCATTTATGTCCAAATAGCCACTTGTTGTTCAGACCGGGTTCAGACCAGTAATCCATCTTCATGTGGGGCGCAGGCACTTCATCCAGACAAAATCTCGAAAAGTTCCGTTACAGTCCTTTAGAAACATGTCAAACGATGTATTGAATCAATCGTTAGGATGTTTTTAACATAAAACATCAATGTTCCAACCGGAGAATTCCTTTGTCTTCAGAAAAAGCACTGGAACGAGAGGTAATTCTGTCGGGAGCACGCGTCATGAGCCCAAGGCTCTCTGCCAGACCACTGACTCAAAGAGGTCTCATGAGCCCCTCCTTTATAGTAGAATCTTCAAACCAGTTTCTAAAGACGGTTGACATCTAGTGGAAGCCCTAGGAAGTGCAACCTCATCCATATCTCAATGTGTATTCGGTTGGCTAAGTTTTGAAAAACTACAAACCTCAGATGTCCCACTTCCTGGTTGGATTTTTCTCAGGTTTTCGCCTGCCATATGAGTTCTGTTATACTCACAGACATCATTCAAACAGTTTTAGAAACTTCAGAGTGTTTTCCATCCAATACTAATAATAATATGCCTATATTAGCATCTGGGACAGAGTAGGAGGCAGTTCACTCTGGGCACGCTATTCATCCAAAAGTGAAAATGCTGCCCCCTATCCCAAAAAGGTTCATGGACAAAAAAATGGATTTTCTTTCCAAAAACAAGAACATTTCTAATTGACCCCAAACTTTTGAACAGGAGTGTACATGAAAACGTGAACATGCTAACACGTCTTCCACCCTATATCAATCCTATAGGATTGATCACTCATATTGCATTATACTCCCTTTTCCCCTGTATAGATGGTGTGGCCATCAGCGTCCCGCTCTCGCCTCAATTCCGCCCGCACCATGTCAGAGAGTTCTGAAGGGCGGGGCACTGTGGTGGAGCTGGAGATGAGTGAATACTTTTTATTGGCTGGCAGCATGCGGAGAAAGCGGCATCGGGAGGACAGTGCCTACATGTCCCAGAGGGACAGCATGTCAGGGGGGCCGTCTGAGACCCCCCCCCCTGACACAGAGGGGGAGAAGGACCAGAGCGGATACATGCTCCCCGGACTGGGTGACAGCACTGAGAGAGGTGATATACCAGAGATAGATGACGCAAACCAACATACCACACAATATGCATAGAAACATCTATCTTTGAGTTTCTGTCTGTTGAACATATTGCATTTATGAATGTTCATTAAGCCATATAAAAAGTGTATATGGTTTTGCATGACATGTTTGGGGATGGTTGCATGGCATTGTTATAACTCTGAGTATATGAATGTCAGTATTAATTGCAAGAGTACTCAGATCATTTCAGATCTCTGGATCACCTTACTCACTCCTTTTTCTCTTGTCACCCTTCTCCACAGAGACCCTACTGTTTAGCTCCCAGGTCACCCTTCCTCACTGGAAGACGTCCAAGGTCTCCTCATACCCATCAGGACCCTCGGAGGACCATGACAGTGCCTGTGAGGAATATGAGTACATGAACAAACAGGCGTCCATTATGTATCTCTCCCCCAGGCAGCAACCTGGACATTCCAAAGATGGCCCACATCGGCTGAAGATGAACAAGAGGCAATGCTCTTCTGTGCCGGACACAGAGTACTCAAAGTGCATGGGGTACAGGACATCAGCTGGGGAGAACAGCGGAGGCCAAACCAAGAATGAAGAACACCAGGACTATGAATTCCCAGCTCTCAACTCTGATTCAGACAACACAGAGCAACTGGGCTCCGGTGATATGGAATACAAGTACATGGACATTCGAAGTGTTGGACCAGAAGCCAGTGAAAGACCAGACGATCCCCCAACACGAGATGTGCCTCACCCTGGAGCTACGCCTAAACAGCGGATGAAAGGCGAGAGAGAGGTGGAGGAAGAGGAGGACGACGAATACGTAGTAGAATATGTAGAAGAGGACGACTATCAATACACTAACAGGCAGCCCAAGCTGCGGCAGGATCTGCGAGGCAGGGAGGGTCTGAAGATGCAAGGAGGAGGAGAGGGAGAGGTGGATGAGTATGAGGACATGGATTCCCTGGCCGCCCCTGGAGCTGGGGACCCAGTGGAGTACGAGAATGTGCAGAGAGAAGGTGAAGGCGCAGTGGGAGGCGTAGGGGGTCAGCACACAGGGATGGGGGCATTTCTAAAATTGTTTCCAAGGGTAGGGGAGCCTAGTGGCGGAGATTGCTCCTTTGACAATCCAGACTACTGGCAGAGCAGGTTGTTCCTGAAGCTTAACGCTGTGAACACGTAGGGAAGTGGACCTCCCTCACTGGCGCTGAAGAGGATAGACTCCTCTGTAGCTCTTCCATGCCAATTGAAATCAATGAAGGACCAGGGGAGGGGAGAAAGCCATCCATTATTAAAAATACGTGTGGCATGTTTATAACTATATTTTATTTTATGTTTTTTTACCACGTTTTCTCCCCAATTTCGTGGTATCCAATTGGTAGTTACAGTCTTGTCTCATCGCTGCAACTCCCGTACGGACTCGGGAGAGGCGAAGGTCGAGAGCCGTGCGTCCACCGAAACACAACCCAACCAAGCCGCACTGCTTCTTGACACAATGCCCACTTAACCAGGAAGCCAGCCTCACCAATGTGTCGGAGGAAACACTGTGCACCTGTCGACCGTGTCAACATGCACTGCACCTGGCCCTCCACAGGAGTTGCTAGTGCGCGATGGGACAAGGACATCCCTGCCGACCAAACCCTCCCCTAACCCGGATGACGCTGGGCCAATTGTGTGCCGCCCCATGGGTCTCCCGGTAAAGGCCAGCTGCGGCAGAGTCTGGACTCAAACCCAGAATCTCTATGTTTGTATCTTTAATGTGTCTGTTACAGGTTTACATTGATCATGTTTTTATCCATAATAACATACGTTTTGGGATGGTTTCTTTCTGTATTACAAGTGGAATGCACTGTGAGTGAGGGAGGCACTAAATGAAATGGCCAGATTACAAGCTTTGTATTTGTGTTTACTTATAAGAACAAAAAATGTATTTGTACAATCTCCTTTTTCACTTGTATTTTCATGTTTTTAATATGTTAATGTTACCTTTTAGTGATATTTTTTTTGCTTTTTTTAAATAATAAAACTCTTTGAAGAATGTACATAATTGTTATTGATCAGGGGGACATAATTCTCATTCAGTTTGTTGATACTAGATCTTTAATTCATTTATATTGTGCTGGTCTTGCTGTTTCTTCTGACAGTCCCATTTATTGGGGTAAGTGAGAAATAAAGGGGCACGTTCCATGTCATCTTTATTGCAGTTGGTTTGAGCAGATTACTAGAGCTCAACACCAGGAACAACATCCATGCTTAAAAGCGCAGCATGCACTCTGGTACTGAAATCCATGCCTCAGGCTGACCGTTTCCTCAGCTGGGAAGTGTGCGTGCACCTACTGTAATTTTGTCCTAGCTCTCCAGTTCAGTGCTTCTTCATTCATGTATCTTTTCAGAAACCAAATCAGTTTTTACCATATTCGAATAAATCAGAATGTTTTCAAATGTTTAGCCTACTTGTAAGACACTCATAAATGTTCCTCTCCCCTTAGGGCATCAAAAGAAATGGCACAGCGCTGAAATTCCCATTTCCATGATTAACACAAACTTAATTCAAAGCAGATGATCATGTGGTATTTGTATTTTATCACATTATAAAGTAACAACTTGATTTGACAAAGGCAGTAAGGCCCTCTGTTGGGATGGGGTTTCTCTCCGTATATCGTGCTCAGTGAGTCTGAGTGATCACTGTTGTCTGGATTGATGATAACCACCGAATAATTTTCCGTCTGTATCTAAAGGACTCTTCTCCAGAGCTTAGACTGCTCCAGAGTCACCGGAGAGTATGATGATTAGGATGATGATGTGTCACCCACATTTTGCACAATATTTACTACTTGAGTCAGTAGTGATTATAACCTTTCTTGGCATGGTGGTGCTCCGTCACAGTGCCAATACAAAAAAAGACGACCTGTGACGCAACCCATGTTGTGGATGTAGATGAATGTGTGAAATGTAGTTTATTCTGTGGTGCTACGTGTATAGGTATAGTAACTTGAAGGGGATTGAAAAACTACAATCTAAACCATGAAGCTTCACTTCTCATTTTGGCGGCATGGTTGTTGGGACGTTTTTTGTTCTTACGTAGGAAGGGGGTGGGAGGAGAATCTGGAATGAGGGTGCTGGGCTTTTTATCAGCGGAGTGGAGCTTTGGATGTGTGTTGGTCTTGGAGCTTGACATATCGGGAAAAGTGTTGTAAAGAGAGACGTTGTCAAGATGTCTGACAACGAAGAACAAGAACAGACCATCGCGGAGGACTTGGTTGTCACCAAGTACAAAATGGGAGGTGACATCGCCAACCGTAAGTGTCCGATCGGAATGACTTGAAATGAGGTGACCTACTCTGCATGCCATTCGTTTCGTACACACAGCCCATAGTGACAGTGTAGTCACCATAACAGGTAGGCACATACCAATGGCCTTGTTCGAGAGCGTCAAAACAGTGAATGTATCATGGGTGAATTGTGACCGACGGATCTACAAATTATAATTAATCGTTATGATTCAAGGTGATGTTGGAGATCAGCCAGTTGGCAGTCGCATGTACTGTCGAACAAGCCCAATCAATGACTAAGAAGGCACAGTCCAACAGCCATGTGCTTTGACATGCTAGTCGCAGATTTAGAAACGTGTGGAATGGAAATGGGGCCCAGTCCTAGTTGTCTAGTAACTTGGTGCTAGCAAGCTGACCTCACGTGAACAATGTTAACGCGGTTATTTTGTCAACAACGTAGGCTGTAGGTGATTTAACAGTTAGTCACATCAGACAGCTAGCTGTCGAGTTTAGCAAGCAAGCTAGCTAACCAACCACCTTATTTGTTAGTTATCTAGATGTAGCTAGTTGGCTAGCTACTCTAGAAGTCATAGCTAGCTAGCTAGTTCACAGTTTGGGGATAACTGCATTTATGTTTCCATGTCAACCACACAAATTGTAGCTATATGATTGTGCCTGACTAACAGATTAATTGGAACAACAGAATTTGATAGTTAGCCAGCTGTGTGGGTAGGTAGCTATTTAACGTTAGCTACTTGTTTCAAGTTAAGTGAAATTTAGGTCTAACGGATATACTGTTGGCTACAGTGCCTTCAGAAAGTATTCACACCCGTTGACTTTTTCCACCTTTTGGTGTTCCAGACTGAATTTAAAAATTATTAAATTGACATATGCCACAGATCTACACACAATACCCTACAATGTCAGTGGAATTTTGTTTTTAAAGACTTACAAATGTTTTGAGTCAATAATGATTCTACCCCTTTGTTATGGTAAGCCTAAGTATTGAATATTTCAGGAGTAAATATTTGCTTAACAAGTCATATGTTGCATGGACTCACTGTGTTAAAGAAAAATTCAAGTAGTGAATTTCAAGCACAGAATCAACCACAAAAAATCAGGGAGGTTTTCCAATGCCTCGCAAAGAAGGGCACCTATTGGTAGATGGGTAAAAATAGCCGACACTGCATTGAGCATGGTGAAGTTATTAATTACTCATCGGATGGTGTATCAATACACCCAGTCACTGTAAAGATACAGGGAGTCCTTCCTAACTCCATTGTCGGAGAGGAAGGAAACCACTCAGGGATTTCACCATGAGGCCATTGGTGATTTTTAAAACCGTTACAGAGTTAAATGATTGTGATCTGAGAAAACAACTGTGGATGGATCAACAACATTGTAGTTACTCCTCAAAACTAACCTATGACGGTGTAGGCCGTCATTGTAAATAAGAATTTGTTCTTAACGGACTTGCCTAGTTAAAGGTTACATTTAATTTAAAAAATATATGTCAATAGGTGCTGTATGTGTGAAGTAGAGAGATGAGGTAGTCATTCAAAAATCATTTTTAAGACTACACACAATGCGTGTGCACCTTATGTGACCTGTTAAACATGTTTTTCTTCTGAACTTATTTAGGCTTGCCATAACAAACGGGTTGAGTAATTATTGACTGAAGACATTTTAGCTTTTCATTTGTAATTAATTTGTACAAATTTCTAAAAACATAATTCCACTTTGACTTTATGGGGTATTGTGTGTGTGTGTGTGTGTGTGTGTCACTGGCCTACAATCTAAATTTTGTAGATATTTTTTTTAAAGTCAGGCTCTAACACAATAAAATGTGGAAAAGGTCAAGGGGTAAGAATACTTTCTGAATGTTTGGCACTGGATGTTTGGCTGGTTTCCAGCTATGGACTTCAGCGACTGACCTCAGTCCCTAGGTTATGACTCATAACTGCTCTTAAACGCTAGTAAAACCAAATGCATGCTTTTCAACCGTTCGCTGCCTGCACCCGGATGCCCGACTAGCATCACCACCCTGGATGGTTCCGACCTAGAATATGTGGACATCTCTAAGTACCTAGGTGTCTGGCTAGACTGTAAACTCTCCTTCCAGACTCCTATCAAACATCTCCAATCCAAAATCAAATCTAGAATCGGCTTTCTATTTCGCAACAAAGCCTCCTTCACTCACACCGCCAAACTTACCCTAGTAAAACTGACTATCCTACCGATCCTCGACTTCGGCGATGTCATCTACAAAATGGCTTCCAATACTCTACTCAGCAAACTGGATGCAGTTTATCACAGTGCCAAACGCTTTGTTACTAAAGCACCTTATACCACCCATCACTGCGACCTGTATGCTCTAGTCGGCTGGCCCTCGCTACATATTCGTCGCCAGACCCACTGGCTCCAGGTCATCTACAAGTCCATGCTAGGTAAAGCTCCGCCTTATCTCAGTTCACTGGTCACGATGGCAACACCCACCCGTAGCACGCGCTCCAGCAGGTGTATCTCACTGATCATCCCTAAAGCCAACACCTCATTTGGCCGCCTTTCCTTCCAGTTCTCTGCTGCCTGTGACTGGAACAAATTGCAAAAATCATTGAAGTTGGAGACTTTTATCTCCCTCACCAACTTCAAACATCTGCTATCTGAGCAGCTAACCGATCGCTGCAGCTGTACATAGTATATAGACTCTTTTTTTTTTTTTTTTTTTTTTTTTTTTCTACTGTGTTATTGACTTGTTTATTGTTTACTCCATGTGTAACTCTGTTGTCTGTTCACACTGCTATGCTTTATCTTGGCCAGTTCGCAGTTGTAAATGAGAACTTGTTCTCAACTAGCCTACCTGGTTAAATAAAGGTGAAATAAAATAATAAAATAAAAGTAACCTGACAATGAAACTTGTTAAATGGCTGCTGATTCATCATGACACAATACAACCATAATGGGTAGTCTTATTCATAGAGAACGCATATGGTGTGATTGAATGTAATAATGACATCTTTGGTCTCACTTCTACACTCAAATCTTTTTGACCTCATCTGTCTGATACCGCTCCACCTCCTATTCCCCTGACCGCCCTCTCTTCTGTTATCCAGAGGCCCTGCGTGTGGTGATTGAGGCGGCCAAGTCAGGGGTGTCTGTCGTCAACCTGTGTGAGAAGGGAGATGCTCACATCATGGTCGAGACTGGCAAGGTCTTCAGGAAGGAGAAGGATTTAAAGAAAGGTGAGGGGCTGGGATAGAGGGGAGATAAGGATGGGTGAGAAGTGCAAGAGGAATGGGGCTATTTATTGTACTGATAAAACTGTTTGCCCTGTCTCCCATAGCTGTTTATGTAGGGCAGGTGGTTCAAAGCAGTGGTTGTTCTCATGTGGTTAATGTGTTGTCATACTGTCTCCAAATTAGAAACATCACCTGATCAGTTCAGCCTGTGGCAGGAGTCTGCATGTGTCCATGCCACACATTCACAATGAGCCTGAACGTGGGATGGGTCATTGAATATGCCAGTGAGATGACAGAACTATGAAGAGTGATATAGGGCAAGAATAGGGATGTAATTTGACATCAGTCAGGTCTCTCTCACAAACACTACAGATTATTTTAAATTAAAGATTTGGTGGTTCTCTCTTCCCTTTTCCAGGCATTGCCTTCCCTACCAGCGTCTCAGTCAATAACTGTGTTTGCCACTTCTCTCCCCTGAAGAGTGACCCTGACTACACACTTAAAGATGGGGACCTGGTCAAAATGTAGGAACCTCCATCTGCAGTAACGTGGCCCCCATCACTCTGTGTCTCCAGTACCTCTCTCGTCTGTCATCTTGTGTGCTGTGTTCTCATGCATCTGATGCTTGGCTGTTGGCTTGTATTTTCTGTTAGGTCTCGTCTCTCTGTATGTCTGTGTGCCGTATGTCTATCTGTCATGTGGCAAATTCTAAGTAATGATTGGATTACATGTCTTGTTCATCTGGCATTGGTGTTCAATTGTCACTTTGGCCATTGCGTAGTTAAACAAGCCTCATCATCTTAGTTGTTGAATTGCCCACTTTTGTCTTCATCTCTGACCCTACCTTTCCTGTTTTGTGTCAATATATAATAATGTCACTGTTAGGAATATTGTGAGTGTAATGTGTTTAAGACCCAACTAATGGTTAAATGCCAGCTTATGCTGTGGTACTGTATGGCTGTGCCATTCTTAGAATCTGAAAAGTAACCTTTTTCATTACTATAACAAAATCCTGGGTGTGTCCTTCCACCATGACAATGAAATTGCTAGTGTTGCTGTCTTTGAGCTACATTGAGCCCCCTGCAGTATTGTTGTAGGTGAACATGAACAAACCAGTAACAAAACTTACCCTCAGCACATCCTCACTCAACGTAATATAATCACACACATTCGATTCTTTCGTATTTGTCTGACCTTGTATTTTTTGTTGACGTCTTTCCCATATGATCTTTGGGAACACAACATTGAAATAATAATCTCATCTAGTCCTTTTACACAATTACATACAGTGCCTTCAAAATGTATCCATACTCCTTGACTTATTCCACAGTTTGTGTTACAGCCTGAATTCAACATTGATTAAATTGATTTTTTTCTCACCTATCTACACAGAATACTCCATAATGACATGTTTATAGAAATGTTTCCAAATTTATTGAAAATGAAATACAGAAATATCTCATTTACATAAGTATTCACACCCCTGGCAGAAATAATTCTGAATGTCTGATGCACTTCTATTTTCCTCATGACTTATCACATTTTCATCTCCCCTTTTCCTTTCCATCTCTGCCCCCTTTATTTCTGCAGTGATCTTGGTGTCCATGTTGATGGCTTCATCTCTAATGTAGCTCATAGTTTTGTTGTGGGAGCTACTAAGGTATGTACCTTGTATGGCCTTATGACTTGGTTTTTGATCCCTCATCGCAACAGGCTTAAAGTTCCCACCTCTTCCCTGTGTATGTAGGAGGCTCCAGTGACAGGGAAGAAAGCTGATGTGATCAATGCAGCTCACATGTGTGCGGAGGCAGCCCTACGCCTTGTCAAGCCTGGCAACCAGAACTCAAAGGTGACGGAGGCATGGAACAAGATTGCTCAGTCATTCAAATGCACGGCCATTGAGGGTGAGTGCCTTTGCTAGTTAAGTTGACTCTGGTTCATGGGTCTAAGATAGTGAATCAACAGTTTTATCTGACCTTTAACGTATGAAGTTTACTGTTGTGTGACAACAGTCAAATGTAGGGAGAAAAACTTTGCAATGTTGTTGTTTTTTGGTGCCTTTCTGTTTAAGGTATGTTATCTCATCAGCTGAAGCAGCACATCATCGATGGAGAGAAAACCATCATTCAGAACCCCACAGACCAGCAAAGGTACATTATTGTCCGAGCACTTGAACACTTTTAATTTACCTTTATTTAACTAGGCAAGTCAGGTAAGAACAAATTCTTATTTTCAATGACGGCCTAGGAACAATGGGTAAACTGCTTTGTTCAGGGGCAGAACGACAGATTTTTACTTTGTTAGCTACTAGTTACTAGTCCAACGCTCTAACCACTAGGCTACCTGCCGCCCAGTCACACTTTGTAATAATTCCTGTCACCCCAGAGAATAGTGCTTTGACAAAGTGCAATACCACAAAGACAGACAGGAGGACACTAAGACTGAATGATAACTGAAAGCTTTGAGTTGCGTGAGTTGCTCGGATTTGTTACTGTTGATGCCCGTCTGCAGGAAGGACCATGAGAAGGCGGAGTTTGAGGTGCACGAGGTCTACGCTGTGGATGTCCTGATCAGCACTGGTGAAGGGAAGGTAAAAGAGAGGGAGATGTTTATTTTTTTTGTTCACTGCCCCAATGAACTGTCCTAAGAAGCCCCTAATCGTTTTCCTTTACATTTCTTACCTGGCTAAATGTGCCTGTCCAATGTTTCTATGCTCTTATACCCAGGCCAGGGATGGAGGCCAGAGGACCACAATTTACAAGAGGGACCCCAGTAAGCAGTACGGGCTGAAGATGAAGACCTCCCGCATGTTCTTCAGTGAGGTGGAGCGACGCTTCGACGCCATGCCCTTCACTCTCAGGTAGGATACCAAATGGAAGCACATTAGGAGTGTCAGAGATGTTATAACCAACCCCATATCAAGACCATACTCTTATTTTTAAAAAATTCATCAACCATCTCTGATGCTGAGTCAGGTGCTTTGAATGTCTGTTGGAAACCTCCTCAGCTAACGGGTCTGTCCTGTTGCTCTCCTCTCAGGGCGTTTGAGGACGAGGCTAAAGCCCGCCTGGGCGTGGTCGAGTGTGCCAAACACGAACTGCTTCAGCCTTTCAGTGTGCTCAACGAGAAGGAGGGTGAGTCTCTGCATCTGTCTTTTCCTATCCTCTGTGCTCTTCTGTTTCGATTTACCTGTCTCATCTCTCACTCTGTCTCCCAGGAGAGTTTGTGGCCCAGTTTAAGTTCACAGTGCTGCTGATGGCCAACGGCCCCCATAGAATCACCAGCGGACCCTTTGAGCCAGAGCTCTACAAGTCAGAGCACGAAGTGCAGGACGCAGAGCTTAGGGTAAGTAAGGCTCCCAGGCAACCTGAAAAGCTCTTCACTGCTCATATTACATGAATAACTATCCATGAACAGGGATTTGCATCTCAGAGCCTGAACTAGATAACTGAGTTGGCGGCAGGATTTGACCGTTATATTTCCACACTTGCCAGCTCTGTTGTGCTCTCCCCCTTCAGACTCTACTGCAGAGCTCAGCTAGTCGCAAAACACAGAAGAAGAAGAAAAAGAAGGTATTTGATATGAGAAACTAATTAAGTCGATACACTCTTCGCTCTCTCCATTCTTATCTGTGCCCTCCTTCCTCTCTCCTAGGCCTCCAAGACTGTGGAAACCGCTACTGGACAGCCAACTGAGGAGAGCAAAAAGGTGGCAGAGTAGATGGCTACCTGTCTTCCAACACCCTGACATACATACACCCCCCCCCCCCCCCACCCAAAGAATGGAAACTTAAAAAGTTAATCTAAATCTTCCCCAACTGTTAGCTCTTTTTGACCCACATGCCCTTTTCTAGCATATGGCCCATTGAATAAATCTGATAGATCTCAAATCTGTTGAAAAATACAATTTTGTGTCCCACATCATTCATTTGATTCTGAATGAGGGTCACACCTGTGTAACACATTGTTGTAAACAACATATTTGCCATTGATACTTAACTGGAATATTAGATTGGGGAAACACATTTTTGGAATATGATGGATAAATAACCTTTTGTAGCAGTGTTTTTACACCTTATTGTTAGGTGATGTAACTTCCTGACTTCAGGATGGTTGCCATCTATAGGTGAAGTTTTATAAACTTTCTAAATTAACAAAAAAGAGTAAATAAAGCAAGTTTTAATTTAAACTGGATGATATTTGTTGTAAAATAATGTTGGGGTTCCAGTCACTTTGTAATAATTCCAAACCCTGATAAGCTGACTTGGTATTTTCATTGTACATGAAGGAGACTGACTTAGCCCCTCAAATGTTTTGCCCTAGAATCCTATTTGGTTCAAGTGTTAGTTATTCAAACATGACAGAATTGGATGGTTAGAGCACAGAATTTAGAGAACAGAATTCTCGCACCAACACCTGAATAGTTTATGGGGAACGAACCCTGCTACGTTTACTGCCAGCCCCTTCTTTCCTGGTAGGGGATTTTTTTTTTAGGAAGTAGTGCGTTTTCAGTCAAACAATTTTTAAAAATAGGTTTTTATTTTCAACGATACCTAATTTTTATCAACCATCTAACGTATGAAACTTTTTAGTGGAGCTTTTAAACCGTGTCTTCAATCAGAACTGCATGAAATCATATTTTATGCAAACCCATTATTCTGCTAAGTAAGATATATCATTATCTGGCAAAGCTACATTGACAACAGTTGTAGTAGAATGATTTTAGTGACAGTTAGTTAGTTAGTTTAGTTTACTTTTCTGTGGAAACTATGCACACATTTTTGATGTAATTGCATACAAGTATTTTTTTAAGCCAGCCATCAGAATAACCTCCCCATGTACCCTAATTTGGTCAGCTCAGACATGCACAAAGAGTTCATGTAAGTCAACATACAGATCCCCTGTGTTTTTGTTTTATTTTCAAAAAATGAAGAAAACATTCAATAAACTTTATAATACCAGTGCCTTGTGTTTTTATTATTTTTTAAAAGTAGTTTCCACTATAATTCTATTGATGCTTTTGATCTATGAAACACAATTCTACCATCAGAGCACAACTCATGGACTGTATAGGGCACAGATGAAAATCCTATGTTATCTACGGGTCCCTGGACCTTCAGTTTCACCATGATCAGAGTTCTTCTGATTATATATATCTGTAAGGAGGACCGCAGATATTTAGTGTGGTGAAAAATAACTTGCTCACAGAGTTTTTAAACCTTTGATTTGCTTGATGAGATTTTAAAGGAAAGTTACATGGATGGAAAGTTTCACATTTTTAAAGTTGTGTACAAGTACAGTAAAATGTATTTTTTTTGCTTGCTTTTTCCCAACAATGCAGTAATCAGTATTACTATGAAAAGTACATTAAAAAGTCAAGTAGAAAAAAAACATGAGAAATCAAAGTAAGTACACAAAGTAAGTAACAGTCAGTGACAATACCATGTTTACAATAGAGCCCAATAGTGGAGGTGTCACAATACCCATAAAATCTAGTGTCAAATGGAAATTGTTCCAATCGTTTTTCCACCTTAACATTATCTCAGGGGATTTTAGAAACCCTTAAAATAAGGGCTGTTTCATGTTGGCCATGTAAATATTTTGGACAAGGTGACTTTTAATAAATAAACTAAAATAAATGTATCAACATATTTGGCTCTGTTTACATAAAGTAAAGTGTGCATAGAGTCAGTGCAAAACTACAAAATAAAATAGAAGGGTCCATGCAGATAGTCTTTGTGGCCATTTTGTTAGTCTTATGGCTTAAGTCTGCCCCATCTTGCTATTACAAACTGAATCCATAGACTTACACGGTTGTAGACCAACTAAACATACCTGTGCACAGGTGCATAATTCCAACATAAAATATTAGTTTATGTTCAATTCTTTCTGCCTACATCTCCCAGTGAGCACTAAGCTGAGCAAGGGGCAATTTAATATGACGTGTGTTTTGCGTTGGCACTATAAATCCCCTCCCCTTTCTTAGTCACATCCTCTTTCAAGTTGGTGTCCTCGCTTTAGTGGTAAGTCTTATAGTATTCTATCCCGAAACGAATCCAAACTAATCTGGAATAAATGGTTGGCATCCATTGCATCTAACAACTTTGTTATATATTTTATTGCAGACACATCTCCACAAGATGAGAGCAAAGGTAAATTGATGAATATCAACTTATTGGCGGGTTTTTGTTTGGCTCTTTGTCACTACTCGTCAGTGGCTAGCTAACGCCAGGCGAACCTTTTTCTAGCTTCCTTTATTTGTTTTAACTTAACTGGTGTACTAGTAGGTCTTTGTCGCAGGGTTATATATATATATATATATATATATATATATATAATTACTAACAAATGTTAACGCAACAATTTCAACACCTTAAGGAGTTAGTCGCTCAATCGAAAATTAATTGGGCCCAAATCTATGGCATTCACATGACTGGACAGGGACACTTGCCCGCCCACATGTTTAATAGGCTTGATTATGCCACAGCTACCAGGTTGATTATTTTGGCGAAGGAGAAATGCTAATAACGAATGTCAACATTTGTCCACAAAATGAGAGAAATTAGCTTTTTATTTTTATTTCTTTGCTCATTTCAGCTCATGAAACGTGGTGACCAACACATTACATGTTGCGTTTTATTTTTCTTTTGTGTAGTTAGAACGGCCCAGTGGCACATGAAAGGTACTAGCAATGTTGCTTTTGGTGTCTTTTGTAGCCTGCAGTAATGCAACATGGTAGTGATTTCTAGTGCCATGTTTATTCAAAACATGCAGTGACGTTAATCTCAAATCATACTCAGCATGTTAACAAAATACTTTGCTTGTTTTGAATGTGGATTTTCACTTAACAAGTGTTTTTTTTATTTTTATTACAGTGGAGGAAGAAGCGTATGCGCAGGTAAGAATCATTCTTTGCCTTAATTCAAATGTTGGATATGAATGGTACAAGTTGTTATTAGCCAAACACGGTGCTCCGTGTATACAGAGCAATTGATACACTGCAAGATTGGCTGGACTTGCGTTTTACTTTGAGAATCATGCTTAGCACAATTTCGGGCTCATTGAGTTCAATTCTGGGTGTACACTTTGTCATTGAGTACTGGTGTAGACTTAATCATTGTTAAAGTCCCTACAGTTACTTTGCAATCTCAACTGATATGGCTGTGTAGTTTTGCATGTAATGTAGTGCTGTTCACTCATTGTCACGCTTGTCTGTAGGCTGAAGCGTAAAAGGCGAAAGATGAGGCAGAGGTCTAAGTAGACTGGCCCATCCATACCCTACAGCTGTGATCTCCAAGCCCTCTCTGGTGACTGAAGACTGCAGTCCATGATGTGAAGAGCTGAACGTGGTAGTCTGAAGCAAACGTTGCAATGGCGTAAAGGACAGATCCCGGCTACCCAGTCTTCTACTCTGCAAGTGGCTTCTGGCTGACTACTGGAGAATGGCGAGGAAGACCTGAGATTGAATCTTTGGTCGTTTTTAATTCTGGCCTTATACCATCTGCCCAGCACAGTTGTAAAGACCATAATAAATATTTGGTTTACTAACTACATTGCTCCCTGTTAATTGATTTATTGGTCGTGTCTTTCAAGCCACATGTTAGCCCTACAGTAAAATCCTTATGAGAACGAGGCAACTCTTGAAACCATATTGCAGCACACTTAGTTTGTGAAATGCCTTTGGGTATTGATATGGGTTCAGGTTCTTGACTCATACTTAAGGATAGCCTTTGGGGTTCTATTTTTTGGGGGGGGGGGGGGGGGGGGGGAGTGTAATACGATCGTGCTTAGTGTGAAACAAGGGCTCCTGTAAATTTTCAGAAACGTCGTTTAATAGTACTATGACAAACAATAGTTTAGGATTTAGATGAAATGAATGGAATGGCAGTTTTGGAGCGCTTATCTAGCGGGCTTCAGGTCCAACTAATGGGAACATGTCCACCACTAAACTAATTCCAAGCCCCAAAATGCATAATTCTGAAAAGATTAACTCAGTCCACTTGGGCTCGACAGTGAGTCGTTTTTTGGATGCTTACCCTGCTATAGAAAACCACAGGATATGGGAGACGACAATATCGACATGGGCAATCAGCTACAACTCTTACCCGGTTCAAAGGTCTTTAATTGCATTGGTAGACTAGTGTACTGAAGCGTACGTTATTGTAATGGGACCTTAATGGGATCTGTTTTCTATTCAAAGAAACGAGGCATTCATGTGACAGCATAATGAACTCAATCACTGTCGTAGTGAAGCTAATTTTCACGGATTGATTGCTTTCATTAATGTATCTTGCTAGTTACATAACTGATGTCGTGTTGGTGGTGTAAAGTACTTAAGTAAAACGCATGCTAATGTCATTTAATTCCCAGCTGCTAGTCATGCCAGTCTACTAGTAGTAGCTTGCCAAACCTAGGTTTTCTGTGATTATCTTCATGTCCCAACAGGTTATTAACGCAATCACTCGGGAAATTGTTTTGCAATGGGTCAAGTGAAAGTACATATTTGCTTTCTTTATGGCCACTGACTTATTCTTACAGAAAATTAAGAGGATGAGATGGAGACAGACTCGGGACAGTGAGGATGAAGAAAAACCAAGCATAAACTTTGACCCAAGTCTTCCAACTTCACATGCTGTGGGTTTCATATTTACATCTACAAAGTATTGTTGTACAGCTGTATCATTGAGTATAGAGTTCTTGGTTTTCTACACTGCACAAGTGCTTCGGCCCCCCTCCTCCCAGTACGATGACGACAGCTGCCAGACCATCCCAGTGCTTCCATTCACCGCCATCATGCTTATCCCTGGACAGACCCTGCCGCTGCAGCTCTTCAGACTGCAGGAGGTCAGCAATGATGCGCAAAATCATCCAGAGAGACCGTACCTTTGCTGTGCTCGCACACAGGTATAGAGTGAAGGGAGGGAGAGAAGGAGAGGGTGGGACTAAGGTGAATGGGCTCTGTTTAGGGCTGTCTGTACCTCTCACCTTACCCTCCAGTGACAGGCGAGGTGCATGCAGAGTTTGGGACGACAGCTGAAATCTATGCTTATCGGGAGGGGCAGGAGTACGGCATCGAGACTGTCAAAGTGAAGGTAGTCGGACGGCAGCGGTTCAAGGTCCATGAGATCAGAACCCAGGCAGATGGGTGAGTGGAACCAAATGTTACTGAACAGAACCACCTGAAACCTCGTAGAACCTGGGCAGAGTAATGAGTAAAACAGCTTATACAGAAGACCAAAATCTATCCAATCTGTCTGTCACTTGAGCTTCATCTCTAAATGTAATCATCATTCTCACTTTCATAAAGGCATTATTATCTTCATGGCCTTATAAGTAGAGATTGGCCTTGTCCGAAATCCACCTTGCCTACTTCTTACTAAAACTACATACGGTGTACTAATATTACTGCATACTAGATCTTACTGTTTAATAAAAACACATGCATTAAGCAACAAATATCAACATATTACTCATCCATACTGAGAAGATGTCATCTCTTGCTCACCATTTGTACATTTTTGCAGAGTGCGTCCCCTTTTCTGATTATCAGCTGTTATCAAACACACGTGTGTGTAAAAATATGATTATCTTCCTCAATAGTGTGCAGCAAATTCTACTAGATGAAAAGCAGAAATTAGTATGACATCCTGACATTTAAAACATATTCAATTAAAAAGAAATGTCACATACTATAAAACGTTCTATTTTCACATACCCTAAAAGCCTACTATTTAGAATGCAGGTATGGTTATTCTGACATGGTCTCTATGTACAGTATGAATGAGCAACAAATATTTAGCAAGTTATTCCACAAGATGGCACACTCATTCTTTTTATGCTTTTAGTAGAAAAGCACATTAGACACTATGGGGAGGTGATATAATATACTAGCCTTTTAAACAATATACAGTGCCTTGCGAAAGTATTCGGCCCCCTTGAACTTTGCGACCTTTTGCCACATTTCAGGCTTCAAACATGAAGATATAAAACTGTATTTTTTTGTGAAGAATCAACAACAAGTGGGACACAATCATGAAGTGGAACAACATTTATTGGATATTTCAAACTTTTTTAACAAATCAAAAACTGAAAAATTGGGCGTGCAAAATTATTCAGCCCCCTTAAGTTAATACTTTGTAGCGCCACCTTTTGCTGCGATTACAGCTGTAAGTCGCTTGGGGTATGTCTCTATCAGTTTTGCACATCGAGAGACTGAAATGTTTTCCCATTCCTCCTTGCAAAACAGCTCGAGCTCAGTGAGGTTGGATGGAGAGCATTTGTGAACAGCAGTTTTCAGTTCTTTCCACAGATTCTCGATTGGATTCAGGTCTGGACTTTGACTTGGCCATTCTAACACCTGGATATGTTTATTTTTGAACCATTCCATTGTAGATTTTGCTTTATGTTTTGGATCATTGTCTTGTTGGAAGACACATCTCCGTCCTAGTCTCAGGTCTTTTGCAGACTGCATCAGGTTTTCTTCCAGAATGGTCCTGTATTTGGCTCCATCCATCTTCCCATCAATTTTAACCATCTTCCCTGTCCCTGCTGAAGAAAAGCAGGCCCAAACCATGATGCTGCCACCACCATGTTTGACAGTGGGGATGATGTGTTCAGCTGTGTTGCTTTTACGCCAAACATAACGTTTTGCATTGTTGCCAAAAAGTTCCATTTTGGTTTCATCTGACCAGAGCACCTTCTTCCACATGTTTGGTGTGTCTCTCAGGTGGCTTGTGGCAAACTATAAACAACACTTTTTATGGATATCTTTAAGAAATGGCTTTCTTCTTGCCACTCTTCCATAAAGGCCAGATTTGTGCAATATACGACTGATTGTTGTCCTATGGACAGAGTCTCCCACCTCAGCTGGAGATCTCTGCAGTTCATCCAGAGTGATCATGGGCCTCTTGGCTGCATCTCTGATCAGTCTTCTCCTTGTATGAGCTGAAAGTTTAGAGGGACGGCCAGGTCTTGGTAGATTTGCAGTGTCTGATACTCCTTCCATTTCAATATTATCGCTTGCACAGTGCTCCTTGGGATGTTTAAAGCTTGGGAAATCTTTTTGTATCCAAATCCGGCTTTAAACTTCTTCACAACAGTATCTCAGACCTGCCTGGTGTGTTCCTTGTTCTTCATGATGCTCTCTGCGCTTTTAACGGACCTCTGAGACTATCACAGTGCAGGTGCATTTATACGGAGACTTGATTACACACAGGTGGATTGTATGTATCATCATTAGTCATTTAGGTCAACATTGGATCATTCAGAGATCCTCACTGAACTTCTGGAGAGAGTTTGCTGTACTGAAAGTAAAGGGGCTGAATAATTTTGCACGCCCAATTTTTCAGTTTTTGATTTGTTAAAAAAGTTTGAAATATCCAATAAATGTTGTTCCACTTCATGATTGTGTCCCACTTGTTGTTGATTCTTCACAAAAAAATACAGTTTTATATCTTTATGTTTGAAGCCTGAAATGTGGCAAAAGGTCGCAAAGTTCAAGGGGGCCGAATACTTTCGCAAGGCACTGTATATACTGACAAAAGCACATACAGCGTCTTCAGAACGTATTCATACACCTTGACTTATTACATATGTTGTTGTGTTACAGCCTGAATTCAAAATGGGTAAGAAAATAAATACATTTAATCCATCTTCACACAATACCCCATAATGACGAAGTGAAAACATATTTTTGGAAAAGTTTACAGAAATATCTCATTTACGTAAGTATTGACACCTCTGAGTCAATACTTTGTAGAAGCTCCTTTGGAAATGATTACAGCTGTAAGTCTCTAAGAGCTTTCCACACCTGGATTGTGCAACATTTGCCCGTTATTCTTTTCAAAATTCTTCAAGCTCTGCCAAATTGATTGTTGATCATTGCTTATACAACCATTTTTAGGTCTTGCCATAGATTTTAAAGTAGATTTAAGTCAAAACTGTAACTCGGCCACTAAGGAACATTCACTCTCTTGGTAAGCAACTCCAGTGTAGATTTGGCCTTCTGTTTTATGTTATTGTTCTACTGAAAGGGGAATTAATCTCCACCAGTGTCTGGTGGACAGCAGACTGAACCATGTTTTCCTCTAGGATTTTGCCTGTGCTTAGTTCCATTTATTTTTTTTATCCTGAAAAACTCCATAGTCCTTAATGATTACAAGCATACCCATACCATGATGCAGCCACCGCTATGCTTTAAAATATTGAGAGTGGTACTTAGTCATGTGTTGTATTTGACCAAAACATAACACTTTGTATTGAAGACAGAAAGTTCATTGTGTTGTCACATTTTTTGCAGTTACTTTAGTGCCTTTCAACATTGTATAAAATATTCTGGGCCCTCAGTTTTCCATGCCAGTGTACTTGTGTCAGACACAACTGTAGGCTATTTGCGCAAGGATAAGAAGCAGTGCTTGACTTGGGCAGGAGCTTACCGGAGCTGAGTACTGTCACTTCAAATGTTCTACTGCTTATATATTACCTCAACAATATTGTGGAGCTCTTGTACCTAAATATAAACAGTACCAGCACCCAAAATGAGTACTGGAACCTATTTCAGTCCAAGTCAGGCACTGATAAGAAGTAATCAGTTAGGCCTATTTTATGACGTTTCCACTGGACCAGAGCATGATATTTTCCCCTTTCACACTGAGTGGTTATCAAAAGGGAGAGAGCTGGAAAGATTTTTCAAATACGTTGAGAAACTTGTAATTCTCAATGGATGTAAAAACATACTTTGTTAGCCTATAGGCCTAATAGGCCTAATTCTATGTATAATCAGGCCAGGTAGCCTATAGGCCTAATTCTATGTATAATCAGGCCAGGTAGCCTATAGGCCTACTTCTATGTGTGCGCATCCTTACTCAACATTGACAAAAGCGCTCCAAACAAAAGACAATGACTAAATTTACAAAACTCATAAATGGAATGAAATAAACCAAAACTTGTTTCTCACAAATGTAGTTTGGTTTATGCTCTCTGCAAGCAATATGTCCACTCCGACAATGATAATGAGAAGACTGGAATAATAATATTGAATGCATTAACAGAAATTACCTTCGCCAAAGTAACAAACAATGTAGATTAGAATTATAGGAATTAATGTTAAATGTACTACTGGTGCTAAAATATTCATACCCCTTGACTTTTTCCACATTTTGTTAGGTTACAGCCGTGTTCTAAAATTGATGAAATGGTTTTTCCCCCATCTTTCTACACACAACACCCCATAATGACAAAGCAAAAACAGATTTTTAGAAATGTATTACAAATTTAAAAAACTGAAATATCACATTTACATAAGTATTCAGACCCTTTACTCAGTACTTTTTTGAAGCACCTTTGGCAGTGATTACAGCCTAGAGTCTTTTTGGGTATGATGCTACAAGCGTGGCACATCTGTATTTGGGGAGTTTCTTCCATTCATGTCTTCAGATCCTTTCAAGCTCTATCAGGTTGGATGGGGAGTGTTTCTCCACAGCTATATTCAGGTCTCTCCAGAGATGACCGATCAGTTTCAAGTCTGGGCTCTGGCTGGGCCACTCAAGCACATCCAGAGACTTGTCCCGAAGCCACTCCTGCGTTGTCTTGGCTGTGTGCTTAGGGTCGTTGTCTTGTTGGAAGGTGAACCTTCATCTCAGCCAAAACCAGATCGCTGGAACTGAAATTCGAGCTGGTCTGCGCATGCCTGTAGTGCCTTGCTTCTGACACCGTCTGGATCATATGATTTTTGTGGGTTGACATGTTGAATGTATTTCTTGATGTCATTCACAGAGATCTGTATATCAACAGCTGGTACACTGTCCAAGGCTACTTTCTGCTTCAATGTAAAATCACACATCAAAAAGAAAGGAGGACCAAGGCACTCTTCATATAATTAATTAAAATGCCTTTATTAATACTTATTAGTATATGAAGAGTGCCTTGGTCCTCCTTTCTTTTTGACGACCAATTTACCCCTTTTACCAAAGAGCACCTCCTATCTACCAAAATGTACTATTGTGTACCTTAGTAGCGCTTCCCTTCCTCCTCTTTCTACTAGTAAAATCACACATGTCAAACCGACAATAGAAACTGTTCAAATAATTTGCAAAAGCAAGGTCATTTTCGACAATTTATCTTTGGTTTGTAACCCTTGTCACGCTTTCCTACTGTCCTTGTCCTTGAAAAGGTTTTCTCATTTGTCTTTGTATGCTGCCTTGCACTCATTGATTTTGCTTTTCTTTCTTAAAGCTGCAATATGTAACTTTTGGGGGACCTGACCAAATTCACATAGAAATGTGTGTTACAGATCTGTCAATCGCATTGAAAGCAAGTCAAAAGCTGTAGATCTGTTCTATGTTTGTTTCATTTTTGCATTTTTTTCCCCAGCTTCAAACAGCTGAAAATACAATACCTTTAGATTCTACACAATACTTGCTTGTTTTGTCACATAAACGGAAATTAGGCAAACTATTTGAATTTTTGCAATCAGGAAATGGCGCAGCGAATTCTGGATAGTGCATCTTTAATAAGCTTAAACTTGTCATTCGATTTTTCTATAGGCTATTGATATTGTTTGTTCTCTCATTATTAGACCTTTGGCTACCTTATGTTTTTACCTTATGCCATTCAAATAACTTTTTGAGATAGAACTCTGTTATATTCATTGTTTGACCGGGAGAAAGCCATGCATACAGTTATTAACCTTAGGCTATGAATATGACTGAAGGCTATCAAATGAAGAGAAGGGAAAAGAGGCTACATTCTTTTAAAACAGCTAGACCGAAGACTCTATAGACACACTATAGCCTTATGCCCATGCATTTGACAGAGAGAGAAAGTATTTTCTGACTGGGCATTTTGTGCTGCTTTGGTGAATTCTCTGCTCTCTTTGGCCTGCATTCCTCTCTTGCTATATAACATAGTTATTGGAACAGGCTATAGGAATAGGCAAATTACTCTGAATGTCGCTTGTGTGCTGCCCTGCTGTGCGCTGCGACACTAAATGTTTTACTGCGTGGCGCCAGTGAAGTTAAAATATGCAAAACCATCGTCTGTCTCATCACTATGAGACCTGGTCGGTCTTTGTCATGGAGAGAGAGTTCCTAATGTTTTGTACAGTCAGTATGTACCACTATTCACATGATATACTACACATACTCTACTACCCTCATAATCTAGCTTTAAATGAGACATCACATATCTTAAACAGGAGTTCTCAAATGTTTTGGGGCCGGGGACCCCTTTTATGATAGCAAATTCACCAATGACCACCTCATAACACAACTCGAGTGAGATAGAAATAGCATACAGGGTGTTTTACTATGACTTTGGCAGTGCATGGTCGGACGAACCACGGACCGAACCCTGAGAAGGAACATTTTGTCATGGGGCAGATAGATGTTTTGTTGTTGCAGCTTTAAAGCTAATATCCTGCAATTCTAAAATAAGTGCCGTGATGCAGATAGAAAACTTTGCCATTTCAAAGCTTAAATTACAGTGCATTTATGTCAACAATTTTTGTTGTTGTTGGTGTTATGCTGAAATATGTATAATTGGTGGAGTACTGTGGATACCAATATCCCTGTGAGCCTCCCAGGTCCATGTTGACCAGGGTTAAGAACATCCATTGTAGATTAATAATATTACATTGTATTACATTACATACTTTTAACTTATTCTACAGATCCCTACGCCAAAAGTAGTTTAATGTGTTAGTAATATTCATAAAAAAATGTAATATCCAAAAAAAGAGATTTGGCCGTGGACCCCCTGCAGTACCTCCGTGGACCCCCTGCAGTACCTCCGTGGACCCCGGTTTGAGAACCCCTGCCTTAAAATATTACCTTATATGTCTGTGTATGTTGTTCTGTTGATGGTGAAGTCATGCACCGTCTGTTATCACACGCTCTTGAAGTTAACAGAGTGTGGTGGTAGTGACAGGGTGTGGAGAATAGGAGCGGTGCGAAGGTTAATTGTTTGTTAGGGGGATGTTTAACATGCAGAGGTAGTGGTGACAGTCTTCGGTGGCGAGACACACGGAACATGAGACGCATTTTCAACTGTAGGCCCAATCTTACGGAGTGTTCAGATAAACTTGTTTTGTCTAGAACAGACATGCTTTTCTGTCATGTGGAAAAGGAATAATGTCCCCTCTATATATAGTTGCTCCCCCTGAATGTGACCTGCAACCCAGTGTTGTTTGTGTAACACAAGGCATATGAATGAAGATGTTCTCCTGCTGAGGTGATGTTTTCTGTGTGTTTGCCTGTGTTCTAATCAGAGGAAGTTCCACTGGGCTAACATGACATCGTGGCCTCCCTGGGTCTACGCCCTCTATGACTCTGTGTACTCAACACTGTTCTATAGGTTAGTGTCTTAACCTCTCAGGGCTAGATATACAGTCCATTCAGAAAGTATTCAGGCCCCTTCACTTTTTCCACATTTTGTTACGTTTCAGCCTTATTTTAAAATGGATTACATAATTTTTTTCCTCTTACAATCTACTCACAATACCCCATAATGGATAAGCAAAAAACAATTTAGACATTTTTGGAAATAAATAAAAACTGAAATACCTTATTTACCTAAGTATTCAGACCCTTTGCTATGAGATTAGAAATTGAGCTCAGGTGCATCCTGTTTCCATTGATCATGCTTGATGTTTTTACAACTTGATTGCAATCTACCTGTGGTAAATTCAATTAATTGGACATGATTTGGAAAGGCGCACACTTGTCTATATAAGGTCCCACAGCTGACAGTGCATGTCAGAGCAAAAACCAAGACATGAGGTCGGAAGAATTGTCCTTAGAGCTCCGAGACAGAATTGTGTCGAGGCACACATCTGGGGAAGTGCATCAAAACATTTCTGCAGCATTGAAGGTCCTCAAGAACAGAGTGGCTTCCATCATTCTTAAATGGAAGAAGTTTGGAACCACCAAGACTATTCCTAGACCTGGTCATCTGGCCAAACTGAGCAATCGGGGGAGGTGGGTCTTGGTCAAAGAGGTGATGGTCACTCTGAAAGAGCTCCAGAGTTTCTCTGTCGAGATGAGATAACCTTCCAGAAGGACAACTATCTCTGCAGCACTCCACCAATTGGACTTTATGGTAGAGTGTTCCGGCAGAAGCCACTCCTCAGTAAAAGGCACATGACAGCCCGCTTGGAGTTTGCCAAAAGGCACCTAAATGACTCTCAGATCATGAGAAACAAGATTCTCTGGTCTGATGAAACCAAGATTGAACTCTTTGGCCTGAATGCCAAGTGTCACATCTGGAGGAAACCTGGCACCATCCCTATGGTGAAGCATGGAGGGGGCAGAATCAAGTTGTGGTGATGTTTTTCAGCAGCAGGGACTGGGACACTTGTCAGGATAGAGGAAAATATGAACGGAGCAGTACAGAGAGATCCTTGATGAAAACCTGCTCCAGAGTGCTCAGGGCCTCAGCCTGGGGCGAAGGTTCACCTTCCAACAGGACAACGGTCCTAAGGACACAGCCTAGACAACGCAGGTGTGGCTTTGGGACGAGTCTCTGAATGTCCTTGAGTGGCCCAGCCAGAGCGCAGACTTGAACCCGACCGAATATCAAAATTGCTGTGCAACGACGCTCCCCATCAAACCTGACAGAGCTTGAAAGGATCTGCAGAGAAGAATCGGAGAAACTCCCCAAATACGGATGTGCCAAGCTTGTAGCATCACACCCAAGAAGACTCAAGGCTGTAATCACTGCCAAAGGTGCTTCAACAAAGTACTGAGTAAAGGGTCTGAATACACATGTAAATGTGATATTTCTACATTAGCAAAAATGTCTAAAAACCTGTTGTTTCTTTGTCATTATGGGGTATGGTGTGTAGATTGATGAGGGGGAAAAAATATTTCATCCATTTTATAATAAGGCTGTAACGTAACAAAATGTGGAAAAAGTCAAGAGGTCTAAATACTATCTGAATGCACTGTAACTACTGTGTGTACACAGACAGAACATTGCCAATGGAACTTGATTTGAGCTGATTTATTCCATAATGTGTTTTAGAAAAATACTTTACCAGTTAAGTGACGACACACATCCTGTTTGTAACCTTGTTTCTTGTGTTTGTCCCCCTGGAGACTCTGATGAATAGAGTGAAGAGACAGCTCCATGAGTGGGACGAGAACCTCAAGGATGATTCCCTCCCCACAAACGCTATAGGTACAACTCCCCGGCCTGCCCTAAAGGCTACTGTATATTTCTGCCACAAAAACCATCATATTTTCAGGTACTTCTTCCAACCTCTCAGATTGAAATCCTGATCTGTAACCTACCATCTCCCCATCCCTCCTTCCTATCAGATTTCTCCTACAGAGTGGCAGCCTGTTTGCCCATAGACGATGCCCTCCGGCTCCAGCTGCTGAAGATAGGCAGTGCCATCCAGAGGCTGTGCTGTGAGCTGGACATCATGGACTGGGTGAGCACACAAAGACAGACAGACGCAGACATGTGCACACACACAGAGCCATAAATACACATCACTAAACCTTACAATTTAAAGGCCAAGCACACTGCTCAACGCATGAACCAGGCGAGGACTTGTTCATCTGTCTGACACACAGAGCCGTATCCACACACTGTTTGATATTTACCCCTACACCCACCACGAATCCATCCAGCTGTACCCACTGTACCCCAACTGATCTGGTCTAATCTCTTACCCCTACTCCTCCCTGTTGTTCTGTGGTAGACTCCCGTCTCTCTCTCTCCTCTCTTTCCTCTACTCTAATGTGCTAGTGTTATATTTAGCCACCGCCTATAAAAGTGATGATAATTTCCTCTCTCTTGAGGTGGTGGGTCGGAGATGCTGCCTTCTTTTGTGAGCTCTCCCATGCATTGAGAGCTGTGCAAGTGTTAAAACACCTCTTCTCTAATCCATCCCTCCATCCTCACCCTCCTCATCGTCGCTCTGACTAGAGCTGGAACAATAAGCTGAAAATATTACAGACGCTGACATTGCCTTGCTCTTATTATCGAAGCATTTTGCTTATGTTGGTAATTTTCTGTGATTTTGCAGCAAAATGTTCTTGTTCTAAAAATCATTATTTGGTCAACAATAATAGCCTATGCATAATGTATATTCCTGCTATGAAAGTACAGTTAAAGTCAGAAGTTTACATACAACTTAGCCAAATACATTTGAACTCAGTTTTTCACAATTCCTGACATTTAATCCTAGTAAAAATCCCCGTTTTAGGTCAGTTAGGATCACCACTTTATTTTAAGAATGTGAAATGTCAGAATAATAGTAGAGAGAATTATTGATTTCAGCTTTTAGTTCTTTCATCACATTCCCAGAGGGTCAGAAGTTTACATACACTCAATTAGTATTTGGTAGCATTGCCTTTAAATTGTTTAACTTGGGTCAATCGTTTCAGGTAGCCTTCCACAAGCTTCCCACAGTAAGTTGGGTGAATTTTTGGCCATTCCTCCTGACAGAGATGGTGTAACTGAGTCAGGTTTGTAGGCCTCCTTGCTCGCACACGCTTTTTCAGTTCTGCCCACAAATTTTCTATAGGACTGAGGTCAGGGCTTTGTGATGGCCACTCTCTAATACCTTGACTTTGTTGTCCTTAAGCCATTTTGCCACAACTTTGGAAGTATGCTTAGGATTATTGTCCATTTGGAAGACCCATTTGCGACCAAGCTTTAGCTTCCTGACTGATTTCTTGAGATGTTTCTTCAATATATCCACATAATTTTCCTCCCTCATGATGCCATCTATTTTGGGAAGTGCACCAGTCCTTCCTGCAGCAATGCACCCCCACAACATGATCCTGCCACCCCCATGCTTCACGGTTGGGATGGTGTTCTTCGGGTTGCAAGCCTCTCCCTTTTTCCTCCAAACATAACGATGGTCATAATGGACAAACAGTTCTATTTTTGTTTTATCAAACCAGAGGACATTTCTCCAGAAAGTACAATCTTTGTCCCCATGTGCAGTTGCAAACCGTAGTCTGGCTTTTTTATAGCGGTTTTGGAGCAGTGGCTTCTTCCTTGCTGAGTGGCCTTTCAGGTTATGTCGATATAGGACTCGTTTCACTGTGGATACAGATACTTTTGTACCTGTTTCCTCCAGCATCTTCACAAGGTCATTTGCTGTTGTTTTGGGATTGATTTGCACTTTTCGCACCAAAGTATGTTCATCTCTAGGAGACAGAACACGTCTCCTTCCTGACTTGTATGACGGCTGCGTGGTCCAATGGTGTTTATACTTGCGTACTATTCTTTGTACAGATGAACGTGGTACCTTCAGTTATTTGGAAATTTCTCCCAAGGTTGAACCAGACTTATTGGCTGATTTCTTTTGATTTTCCCATGATGTCAAGCAAAGAAGCACTGAGTTTGAAGGTAGGCCTTGAATTGCATCCACAGGTACACCTCCGATTGACTCAAATGATGTCAATTAGCTTATCAAGAGCTTCAAGAGCCATGACAATTCTTTATGGACTTTTCCAAGCTGTTTAAAGGCACAGTCAACTTAGTATATGTAAACTTCTGACCCACTGCAATTGTGACACAGTGAATTATAAATTAAATAATCTGTCTGTAAACAATTGTTGGAAAAATTACTTGTGTCATGCACAAAGTAGATGTCCTTACCGACTTGCCAAAACTATAGTTTGTTAACAAGACATTTGTGGAGTGGTTGAAAAATGAGTTTTAATGACTCCAACCTAAGTGTTTGTAAACTTCAACTGTAGTTTGCTGTTGCTAGCTAATTTGTCCTCGGATATAAACATTTGGTTGTTATTTTACCTGAAATGTACAAGGTCCTTTTTTGTTGTTGCTGGATATTAGTAAAATGTTGACCCATTTTAACTCATGCAAAATCGTGTGTCCCCTACTCTGACAATTAATCCACAGATTAAAGGGGAAACTGAGTTGGTTTCTAGTAATCTCTCCTTGTTCAGTCTTTTCTACTTCTGTGGATTTTATATGGCAGTTGGCAACCAACATTAAGGTGCGTTACTGTAACCGACTGGACTGGCATATGGACCTCCTTCATCTTTCAATCACCCATGTGGGTATATGCTCCTAAAAACCAATGAGGAGATGGGAGAGGAGGGACTTGTAGCGGGTCAGGCATCTAAAAATGCAGACACTCGTTGACCCACACAGAAGCAGTTTGGATGAAATAATTGAATAACATGTATGTGTACATTTATGCAACACAGGCTATTTCACAGCAGTTTAGATGGTACAATGATTCTCTAAACTATATACTTGCTTAAGCTAACTGTTCGAGTTTTTGGGGCGGCAGGTAGCGTATTGGACAGAGCTTTGGGCCAGTAGCCGAAAGGTTGCTAGATCGAATCCCTGAGCTGAAAGGTCAAAATCTTTCGTTCTGCCCCAAGTCACTTAACACACTGTTCCTAGGCCATCATTGTAAATACGATTTGTTCTTAGCTGACTTGCCAAGTTAAATAAAGGTTAAATACATTTAAAAAATGTAAAAGGAAATAGTATTTTAGCAACCAAGAAGTGGCGGTGGAATTTCTACATCTTTAAAAGATTGTCTCAAAGACCCATTAAATGTAACAATAACTTGAATCTATAAAACCTCAAATAATATGGAGTTTCTCATCAATGTCCCTGAACACTCAACACTTTATCTATGGGCTCATCAGAGTGGCGTGCGCGCGCAAGGAAGGGTTAAGCAAGTTCGTGTCTCTTGTTTGACATTCATCTAGTTAAGTTTCATAACCATCTCTCTGGCTACTGTCCCATTCTGTCTGTCTACACTGTCTGATTCGACCTGGGTCATTCTAGAATATTTGTAGTTTTAATGTATTCGTATACTTTAATATCTTTTTTTTGTACAGTGTGGTTCAGACAATAAAAACATTATCTCTACCCTGGTCTCCTCCCCCCCACACACACACACCTGCAGCTTGTCTCTGTATGGCCCCATGGCAGCCTATGTTAACTCCCACGGTCCATGAGACCCTGACCGTCTACAAAGCCAGCAACCTCAACCTGGTCCGCAGGCCGTCTACGCTCCACAGCTGGTTTCCAGGGTAACCCCTCTCTATACATGCCTCACACACATACATACATTCCCTCGCTCTCACACATTTAGATGTACACTAACCCATTCCCCACACTATAGAAACTCACCCACAGCCTTACACTCACAAATTATATTCTCAAGTGACACACATGTCCAAGACCCTTGGGCTCCCCTGGGTTCTCAGTGATTCTGTTATGTTACGTAAGGAATCTTCAACCAAAGCCACTCGTCAGTCCTCAGCGCTCCTGTGTTTGCCTCCTGTAATAATGACAGCAATAACTTCCTCCACTTATCCTCCCCATGGGCTGGCACTGTTCAAGATGAGTCTTATTCAAGTCCTCTGTGGGGAGCTATAAGAGGAGGAAGAAACCTCTCTGCCACACTGCTCTTCTGGTGAAGAGTGTTATTACAGCCTGTTGTTCTGAGTAGACATGTTGTGGAGAGAGCAACAGACACACAACATGACAGATTTAGGCTGTTTATTGGTGTCTTTCATCTGTTAATTGCAAGGGCTTCTTTGTGATAATTGTTATTCAAATGGTAGGTTGTTGCCAGGAAGAGAACCCTGAGAAGTGTCTAAATTGAACAGGTGTCAGATGGGAGTGGAGTGGTTTGTCTGTGTGCCTTCCCTCCTTTGCCTGGCCTGCCGCCATTCCTACGTGACAGCCAGTAAGGGCTTTATTCTGAGGAGAAAATGGAGAGGTGATGAGAGAGGGCATTGTATTGAATAGACACAGTCTGTGTTCTTTCTCTATGTAATATATGTGCATGAGAGCATCAGAAAGTCCAAGGCCTCTATTAGCAATGCTGTCTGGTATGCCATATACTGTGTGATGAGGGGAATTGGAAGACTAGGTTATTCGTTTCTGTGTCAGATGCCTTATGTCAACAATAAGAAGTGAGGCATGCTGCACAAATCCCTAAGGACTGATGGAAGTTATTTCTGCCTCTCTCGCTCGCTCCTCCCCCCTCCCTCAGGTATGCCTGGACGATCGCTCAGTGTCAGATCTGTGGCTCCCACATGGGCTGGAAGTTCACGGCCACCAAGACGGACTTATCCCCTCCTCGTTTCTGGGGCCTGACCCGCTCAGCAATGCTGCCCCGCATCCCCCAGACAGGTGGCCAGGAGGGGGACGAGGGCTCCCGCCTGGTTTGCCTGTGGCAACATGAGGACCTCCCTGCCACCCATGTCGCCAACACACCCTGTCCACTGGCGAGGGCCTCTCCTTAGTACTCGGTGTCCCACCCAACCCCCGACAGCCATGGCAGCAAATCCCTCAAATAAGGTCATCCTGCCTTTAAATGTCACTTTCTAACACACACACACACACACACACACACACACACACATAGAGAGGAAGAGGATGGAGAGGTGTTTTGTTCCTGAGTGCAGTGACACTGGAGATGGAATGCGTTGCATATTGACAGATACAGTGCCTTGCGAAAGTATTCGGCCCCCTTGAACTTTGCAACCTTTTGCCACATTTCAGGCTTCAAACATAAAGATGTAAAACTGTATTTTTTTGTGAAGAATCAACAACAAGTGGGAGACAATCATGAAGTGGAACAACATTTATTGGATATTTCAAACTTTTTTAACAAATCAAAAACTGAAAAATTGGGCGTGCAAAATTATTCAGCCCCTTTACTTTCAGTGCAGCAAACTCTCTCCAGAAGTTCAGTGAGGATCTCTGAATGATCCAATGTTGACCTAAATGACTAATGATGATAAATACAATCCACCTGTGTGTAATCAAGTCTCCGTATAAATGCACCTGCACTGTGATAGTCTCAGAGGTCCGTTAAAAGCGCAGAGAGCATCATGAAGAACAAGGAACACACCAGGCAGGTCTGAGATACTGTTGTGAAGAAGTTTAAAGCTGGATTTGGATTCAAAAAGATTTCCCAAGCTTTAAACATCCCAAGGAGCACTGTGCAAGCGATAATATTGAAATGGAAGGAGTATCAGACCACTGCAAATCTACCAAGACCTGGCCGTCCAGGTCTTGGTAAACTTTCAGCTCATACAAGGAGAAGACTGATCAGAGATGCAGCCAAGAGGCCCATGATCACTCTGGATGAACTGTAGAGATCTACAGCTGAGGTGGGAGACTCTGTCCATAGGACAACAATCAGTCGTATATTGCACAAATCTGGCCTTTTATGGAAGAGTGGCAAGAAGAAAGCCATTTCTTAAAGATATCCATAAAAAGTGTTGTTTAAAGTTTGCCACAAGCCACCTGGGAGACACACCAAACATGTGGAAGAAGGTGCTCTGGTCAGATGAAACCAAAATTGAACTTTTTGGCAACAATGCAAAACGTTATGTTTGGCGTAAAAGCAACACAGCTCATCACCCTGAACACATCATACCCACTGTCAAACATGGTGGTGGCAGCATCATGGTTTGGGCCTGCTTTTCTTCAGCAGGGACAGGGAAGATGGCTAAAATTGATGGGAAGATGGATGGAGCCAAATACAGGACCATTCTGGAAGAAAACCTGATGGAGTATGCAAAAGACCTGAGACTGGGACGGAGATTTGTCTTCCAACAAGACAATGATCCAAAACATAAAGCAAAATCTACAATGGAATGGTTCAAAAATAAACATATCCAGGTGTTAGAATGGCCAAGTCAAAGTCCAGACCTGAATCCAATCGAGAATCTGTGGAAAGAACTGAAAACTGCTGTTCACAAATGCTCTCCATCCAACCTCACTGAGCTCGAGCTGTTTTGCAAGGAGGAATGGGAAAACATTTCATTCTCTCGATGTGCAAAACTGATAGAGACATACCCCAAGCGACTTACAGCTGTAATCGCAGCAAAAGGTGGCGCTACAAAGTATTAACTTAAGGGGGCTGAATAATTTTGCACGCCCAATTTTTCAGTTTTTGATTTGTTAAAAAAGTTTGAAATATCCAATAAATGTCGTTCCACTTCATGATTGTGTCCCACTTGTTGTTGATTGATTGTGTCCCACAGTTTTATATCTTTATGTTTGAAGCCTGAAATGTGGCAAAAGGTCGCAAAGTTCAAGGGGGCCGAATACTTTCGCAAGGCACTGTAGATATGGGAAATTGAGCAATATTTATTCTGCAACACAGGCAAATCTTTCCCATAGCATGCTACTCTGGACTTGTCTGTACTGCTCTCTCTATCTAGCTCCAATACTATCTGTCACAGACATGGCACGCACTAGTGCATTGCCATACTATCAAACTGCTCTAAACCATAGGTGTGACTTTGCATGCAGTATCCAGCTAGGTGTGTATAGGGTTATAGACTCCGATCAAGAGGACTTTGGGGCCCATAATCTCTAAACAAACAAATCAATAGAAAGCAATTTGGGATTCTGGTCACCGTTAGTTGTTGATGTGTTTCTCAGAGAACCTAATTTCTGCTGGATTGGTTCATGGAGAGATAGACCATGTAAAATCCAGGATTAGAGGGGGTTTGTATATGTGGAAGTATGCTGCTTTTACAAGGATGTATCATGCCTTTGTTTCATGTGCCAGATGTTTTGATCAGTCGGTCAAGAAGGTCATGTGGTCTGATGAGACAAAAATAGAGCTTTTTGGTCTAAACTCCATTCGCCGTGTTTGGAGGAAGAAGAAGGATGAGTACAACCCCAAGAACACCATCCCAACTGTGAAGCATGGAGGTGGAAACATCATTCTTTGGGGATGCTTTTCTGCAAAGGGGACAGGACGACTGCACCGTATTGAGGGGAGGATGGATGGGGCCATGTATCGCGAGATCTTGGCCAACAACCTCCTTCCCTCAGTAAGAGCATTGAAGATGGGTCGTGGCTGGGTCTTCCAGCATGACAACGACCCAAAACACACAGCCAGGGCAACTAAGATGCATCTCAAGGTCCTGGAGTGGCCTAGCCAGTCTCCAGACCTGAACCCAATAGAACATCTTTGGAGGGAGCTGAAAGTCCGTATTGCCCAGCGACAGCCCCGAAACCTGAAGGATCTGGAGAATGTCTGTATGGAGGAGTGAGCCAAAATTCCTGCTGCGGTGTGTGCAAACCTGGTCAAGAACTACAGGAAACATATGATCTCTGTAATTGCAAACAAAGGTTTCTGTACCAAATATTAACTTCTGCTTTTCTGATGTATCAAATACTTATGTCATGCAATACAATGCTAATGAATTACTTAAAAATCATACAATGTGATTTTCTGGATTTTTGTTTTAGATTCCGTCTCTCACAGATGAAATGTACCCATGATAAAAAATTACAGACCTCTACATGCTTTGTAAGTAGGAAAACCTGCAAAATCTGCAGTGTATCAAATACTTGTTCTCCCCACTGTTTGTAGTATACATGTAGAGATACTCATTTCTATTTTGTAACTGATGGAGGCCCATTTAACTGCAAGACACTGTGCCTCTGAAGTACCTCTGGTCAGTGAAGACTAGAGTTGGCTTGGTGCCAGGTGTAGACTTGAGGAAAGCAGGGCCCAAGGCAGTGGATCCAGAGAATCCGTCAGTCACCATGGTTCTGTGTGTGATGTTGATGGCTGGATGGAGTGCCTATGGTCCAAATCGATGTCTTGTTTGTTTGTTATATCAGTGAGCCACACAATTAAATGTGTAACCAGTAATAAGTAACCAGTCAGTTATGGAATTTCTGGTCTGATATACAGTTGAAGTCAGAAGTTTACATACACTTAGGATGGAGTCATTAAAACCACTCCACAAATTTCTTGTTAACAAACTATATTTTTGGCAAGTCGGTTAGGACATCTACTTTGTGCATGACACAAGTAATTTTTCCAATAATTGTTTACAGACAGATTATTTCACTTATAATTCACTGTATCACAATTCCAGTGGGTCAGAAGTTTACATACACTAAGTTGACTGTGCCTTTAAACAGCTTGGAAAATTCCATAAAATTATGTCATAGCTTTAGAAGCTTCTGATAGGCTAATTGACATTATTTGAGTCAATTGGAGGTGTAACTGTGGATCTATTTCAAGGCCTACCTTCAAACACAGTTCCTCTTTGCTTGACATCATGGGAATGTCAAGCAAAAATTTGATTTGATTTGAAATCAAAAGAAATGAGCCAAGACCTCAAATAACTGTAGACCTCCACAAGCCTGGTTCATCATTGGGAGCAATTTCCAAATGTCTGAAGACACCACGTTCATCTGTACAAACAATAGTACGAAAGTATGAACACCATGGGCCCACGCAGCCATCATACTGCTCAAGAAGGAGACGCATTCTGTCTCCTAGAGATGAACGTACTTTGGTGCAAAAAGCGCAAATCAATCCCAGAACAACAGCAAAGGACCTTGTGAAGATGCTGGAGGAAACGGGTACAAAAGAATCTATATCCACAGTGAAACGAGTCCTATATCGACATAACCTGCAAGGCCGCTCAGTAAGGAAGAAGCCACTGCTCCAAAACCACTATTTAAAAAAAAAGCCAGACTACGGTTTGCAACTACACATGGGGACAAAGATTGTACTTTTTGGAGAAATGTCCTCTGGTCTGATGAAACAAAAATATAACTATTTGTCCATAATGACCATCGTTATGTTTGGAGGAAAAAGGGGGATGCTTGCAAGCCGAAGAACACAGTCTCAACCGTGAAGCACGGGAGTGGCAGCATCATGTTGTGGGGGTGCTTTGCTGCAGGAGGGACTGGTACACTTCCCAAAAAAGATGGGATCCCGAGGGAGGAAAATTATGTGGATAAATTTAAACAACTTCTCAAGATATTAGTCAGGAAGCTAAAGCTTGGTCGCAAATGGGTCTTCCAAATGGACAATGACCCCAAGCATACTTCCAAAGTTGTGGCAAAATGGCTTAAGGACAACAAAGTCAATGTATTGGAGTGGCCATCACAAAGCCCTGACCTCAATCCCATAGAAAATGTGTGGGCAGAACTGAAAAAGCGTGTGCGAGCAAGGAGGCCTACTAACCTGACCCAGTTACACCAGCTCTGTCAGGAGGAATGGGCCAAAATTCACCCAACTTATTGTGGGAAGTTTGTGGAAGGCTACTCAAAACGTTTGACTCAAGTTAAACAATTTAAAGGCAATGCTACCAAATACTAATTGAGTGTATGTAAACTTCTGACCCACTGGGAATGTGATGAAATAAATAAAAGCTGAAATAAATAATTCTCTACTATTATTCTGACATTTCACATTCTTAAAATAAAGTGGTGATCCTAACTAACCTAAGACAGGGAATTTTTACTCTGATTAAAGGTCAGGAAATGTGAAAAACTGAGTTTAAATGTATTTGGCTAAGGTGTATGTAAACTTACGACATCAACTGTATCTGTGATGTAGAACCTCAACACTCTTGCCTCTCCCATAGCCATGTAGTTCAATTTCTTTTTTTAACAATGTAAAACAGGATTGATTTGTTCAGCTCAATTATCACCATTTTTAGCAAAGTAATTCTATGCAGTAAGAAATGTTCTTCAATACAATTGAGATTGTATTTTTTCATTTTTAACATTTGTTTGGTATACCAGTAGGTAACACTTCAGATAAGACAAATGCCATTGAAGAAGAACCTTGGATTAGTGGAAATAGAAAACAAGTAGAAAAGGAGCCCCAGATGCCTTGGTACGAAAAAGGTTTAGAAACTGTGATCTGCTGTGTAAAATCAGAGCATAGTACAGTACTACAGTCAGCACTAGGCGTACAGAGGCCCATTATCAGCAACCATCACTCCTGTGTTCCAATGGCTCGTTGTGTTAGCAAATCCAAGTTTATCATTTTAAAAGACTAATTGATCATTAGAAAACCCTTTTGCAATTGTTAGCACAGCTGAAAACTTTTGTTCTGATTTAAAGAATCAATAAAACTGGCCTTCTTTAGACTAGTTGAGTATCTGGAGCATCAGCATTTGTGGGTTCGATTACAGGCTCAAAATGGCTAGAAAAAAATAACTTTCTTCTATAACTCGTCAGTCTATTCTTGTTCTGAGAAATTAAGGCTATTCAATGCGAGAAATGTAACCAGAATAGAAAGAGGAGTGGGAGGCCCCGGTGCACAACTGAGCAAGAGGACAAGTACATTAGTGTCTAGTTTGAGAAACAGACTCTCACAAGTCCTCAACTGGCAACTTCATTAAATAGTACCTGCAAAACACCAGTCTCAACGTCAACAGTGAAGAGGTGACTCAGGGATGCTGGCCTTCTAGGCAGAGTTGCAAAGAAAAAGCCATATCTCAGCCCGGCCAATAAAAATAAAAGATTAAGATGGGCAAAAGAACACAGACACTGGACAGAGGAAGATTGGAAAGAAGTGTTATGGACAGACAAATCTGAAGTTTGAGGTGTTCAGATCACAAAGAAGAACATTCGTGAGACGCAGAAACATTGAAAAGATGCTGGAAGAGTGCTTGACGCCATCTGTCAAGCATGGTGGAGGCAATGTGATGGTCTGGGGGTGCTTTGGTGGTGGTAATGTGGGAGATTTGTACAGGGTAAAAGGGATCTTGAAGAAGGAAGGCTGTCACTCCATTTTGCAATGCCATGCCATACCCTGTGGATGGCGCTTAATTGGAGCCAATTTCCTCCTACAACAGGACAGTGACCCAAAGCACAGCTCCAAACTATGTTTCTTCCCTAACTTTTTAGGGAAGAAGCAGTCAGCTGGTATTCTGTCTATAATGGCCAGCACAGTCACCAGATCTCAATCGTATGGAGCTGTTGTGGAAGCACCTTGACCGTATGGTACGTAAGAAGTGCCCATCAATCCAACTTGTGGGAGGTGCTTCAAGAAGCATGCGGTGAAATCTCTTCAGATTATCTCAACAAATTGACAACTAGAATGCCAAAGGTCTGTAGGTCTTTAATTGCTGCAAATGGAGGATTCTTTGATGAAAGGACACAATTATTTTTTCAATTAAAAATCATTATTTATATAACCTTGTCAACATCTTGTCTATATTTCCTATTCATTTTGCAACTCATTTCATGTATGTTTTCATGGAAAACAAGGGACATTTCTAAGTGACCCCAAACTTTTGAACAGTAGTGTACATCAGTGTGACTCGCTGTTCCGTTGGCGGTAACATCTGTGACAATTAGCTACAAACACATCTTGACATGTCAATATGCCTCAATGCGTACTGTATGTATGTGTGCGTGCGTGTGGTGTGGTGTGTGTATCTACATGTATTGAGGAAATTGCTGTCCTTTTGTATTTGTTTGTGTCCTCAGTGGCAGCCCCAGGTGACCGATTGCTTAAGGTCAATACAGTGTAAGGGACAATATCCATCACCATGGGGGATGAGTAATAGAACCATGTCTCACGGGGCTGGTGAACACATTATTAGTCTTCAATTTTTATTCAGCAGCCATATTACCCTGCATCCCAGTGCTGGCTTGCCTCTGAAGTTATGCTGGGTTGGGCTAGATGGGAGACCAGATGCTGCAAGAAGTAGGTGTTGGAGGGCCGATAGGACGCAAACTTTTTTTTATCCTCCTAATCAGGGACTAATTCAGACCTGGAACACCAGGTGAGTGCAATTAATTAGCAGGTAGAAACAAAAAACGGAAGTGTTTCGGCTCTCCAGGACCGGAATTGGGCAGCCCTGTGTGTAGTCTGACACACTAATGCCCCTGAATGTTTTCAGTGTTCTACTGTAGCTCAAATTAAAGTAAGGAGCATACTTGTTTGTTCTTTGGCATATGTGGAGGTGCACATGTTCCTGCAGTCCATCTCAGCAGAATCAGCAGGGCTTTTAGAAGCTAGTAGACCCTCTTCTCACTTCACTGTTGTAACCAACAAAGGAACACCAGGCACTCCTCGGACAGAAACAGCAGCTATAGAGAGATGCAGCATGTATGAAAAACCTTTCGACAGAATGGGGTAAAAGTGAAAAAGAGTGAAAATGGAAAGGTGGGAAGAAAAGGGGTGGCAGGAATCCACTCTGTACTGAGTATCCATATGTCATTTCCAGTAATTGGTGAGCATGTGAGTGGACTTGACTTGTGTGTCTGCGCTGTGTGTTGTAGGCATACAGGTACATGTGCAACACGGTGTGCTGGCTTGGTCAGTGCTTTCCTGGTAGCCTCCTGTCGCTGGCCCAGCGAGGGGCTAACCAGAGAGAGTGGATACTGGGTGTGTGACTGGCCTCTGGGAGAGGTATTTAAAGTACTATTCTTCCTGCCCAGAGAGAGGGGATACTGGGTGTGTGACTGGCCTCTGGGAGAGGTATTTAAAGTACTATTCTTCCTGCCCAGAGAGAGGGGATACTGGGTGTGTGACTGGCCTCTGGGAGAGGTATTTAAAGTACTATTCTTCCTGCCCAGAGAGAGGGGATACTGGGTGTGTGACTGGCCTCTGGGAGAGGTATTTAAAGTACTATTCTTCCTGCCCTTTACTATTGATATTTTGGACAACTTTTTAATTCACTACATTCCTAAAGAAATAATGTACTTTTTACCCCATAAATGCTCCCTGACACACAAGTACTCGTTACAATTTGAATGCTTAGCAGGACAGGAAAATTGTCCAATTCACACACTTTTGAAGAGAACATCCCTGCTCATTCATACTGCCTCTGATCTGGTGGACTAAACACACATGCTTTGTTTGTAAATTGTCTGAGTGTTGGAGTGTGCCCGTGGCTATCCGTAAATTGAAATAGAAGAGTGTGTCATCTGGTTTGCTTACTATAAGGAATTTGAAATTATTTATACTTTTGATACTTAAGTATATTTAAAACAAAATACTTTTAAACTTTTACTCAAGTAGTATTTTAAAGGGATTTTACTTGAGTGATTTTCTATTAAGTTATCTTTACTTTGACTTAAATATGACAATTGGGCACTTTTTTTTACCACTGTCTGCTACTGTAACAGCCCCAGTGCCTGGCTTGTGTCTCTTTAGTCTTCCTGGCTGTGATTCTGGTCTGCATCACTTTTATCTTGCTCGGCTCTATCTTAACACTTAGCCAACTACTCTCATTTTATTCCATTTGCATGGCCATAATGAATGTAATCCGAAATACACTACATGACCAAAATTATGTGGACACCTGCTCGTTGAACTTCTCATTCCAAAATCATGGGTATTAATATGGAGTTGGTCCCCCCTTTGCTTCTATAACAGCCTCCACTTTTCTGGGAAGGCTTTCCACTAGATGTTGGATTATTGCTGCATGGACTTGCTTCCATTCAGCCACAAGAGCAGTAGTGAGGTCAGGCACTGATGTGTGGTGATTAGGCCTTGCTCGCAGTCAGCGTTCCAATTCATCCCAAAGGTGTTCGATGGGGTTGAGGTCAGGTCTCTGTGCAGGCCAGTCAAGTTCCTCCACACCGATCTCGATAAACCATTTCTGAATGGACCTCACTTGGTGCACAGGGGCATTGTCATTTTGAAACAGGAAAAGGGCCTTCCCCAAACTGTTGCCACAAAGTTGGAAGCACAGAATTGTCTAGAATGTCATTGTATGCTGTAGCATTAAGATTTCCCTTCTCTGGAACTAAGGGGCCTAGCCCAAACCATTATTCCTCCTCTACCAAACTTTACAGTTGGCACTATTCATTCTGGCAGGTAGCGTTCTCCTGGCATCCGCCAAACCCAGATTTGTCTGTCGGACTGCCAGATGGTGAAACGTGATTAATCTCTCCAGAGAACACGTTTCCACTGCTCCAGAGTCCAATGGGGGCGGGCTTTATATCACTCCAGCCGGTGCTTGGCATTGCGCATGGTGATCTTAGGCTTATGTGCAACTGCTCAACCATGTAAACCCATTTCATGAAGCTCCCGACTAACAGTTGTTGTGCTGACATTGCTTCCTGGGGCAGTTTGGAACTCGGTAGTGAGTGTTGCAACCAAAGACAGACAATGATTTTTACGAGCTTCAGGACTCAGCGGTCCAGTTCTGTGACCTTGTGTGGCCTACAACTTCGCAGCTGAGCCGTTGTTGCTCCTAGACAATTCCACTTCACAGTAACAGCACTTACAGTTGACCGGTGGTAGCTCTTACGGGCAGAAATCTGACAAACTGACTTGTTGGAAAGGTGGCATCCTATCACGGTGCCATGTTGAAAGTTACTAAGCTCTTCAGTAAGACCATTCTACCGCCACTATTTGTCTATGGAGATTGCATGGCTCTGTGCTCAATTTTATAGACCTGTCAGCAACGGGGGTGGCTGAAATAGCCAAATGGACTAATTTGAAGGGGTGTCCACATACTTTGTATATATAGTGTATATCTCTCCATATGTTACTCATTCCTTCTCCCCCACCTCTTTTTTAACATTAATTCTATCAGGGAGTCATACTGAGACCAAGGTCTCTTTTACAGATGAGCCCTGAATTATATAAATTACAGACATCAATATAAATACAAAATGCAAGCAGAAAGAAAAACACAGTCATAAAAAACAAACAGATGAATCAGTAATAAGATCCTCAATCAGCTTTCTGAATTGTCCTAGAGGCACCAGAACATCACATTTAACAACATTTTGAACATTGTTCCACAAATAAGGTGTAAGAAAGGTAAATCAGCTTTTAGTTAACTCATTAGTGACCAAAGGAGTTTCCGGAGTTAGCCATCCCTGAGACTGGGTGTGTTAAATAGTATGTTTAAAGTTTAGTAAAGATATTAGGTACAGTGGGAATTTTTGTAAAAGGGCTTTATAAATGAAAACATATCAATGTATCAACCTATGTGACATCAAAGAAGACCAACCAACTTTCTGGTAGAGAATGCAGTGATGATAGGAACATTGACTGAATAATCCGCTTTCTACTATATTTCTATAGAAGAAGACCATTTTTATTCTCAGCTTCATAACAAACTCATCAATATGCTTTTCAAAAGAACACTTCATCTGTCAAAGTACATATGCTTAAATCATCAGAGTTTTATGCACTCTAGAGAACAACATACAGTGCATTTGGAAAGTATTCAAACCCCTTGACTTTTTCCAGATTTTTGTTACGTTACAGCCTTATTCGAAAAGTGAATAAATAGTTTTTTTTCCCTCATCAATCTACACACAATATCCCATAATGACAGAGCAAAAACAGAATACAAAAGCACATTTGACAACGATTACAGCCTCAAGTGTTTTTGGGAATGGCTCTACAATCTTGGCACACCTGCACACACTTCTTCTATGCAGATCCTCTCAAGCTCTGTCAGGTTGGATGGGGAGCTCTGCTGCACAGCTATATTCAGGTCTTTCCAGAGATGTTCGATCGGGTTCAAGTCCGGCCTCTGGCTGGGCCACTCAAGGACATTCAGAGACTTGTCCCGAAGTCACTCCTGTGTTGTCTTGGCTGTGTGCTTAGGGTCATTGTCATGTTGGAAGGTGAACCTTCATCACAGTCTGAGGTTCTTAGCTCTGAAGCAGGTTTTCAACAAGGATCTCTCTGTACTTTGCTCCGTTCATCTTTGCCTAGATCCTGACTAGTCTCCCAGTCCTTGCCGTTGAAAAATATCCCCACAGCTTGATGCTGCCACCACAATGCTTCACCATAGGGATGGTGTCAGGTTTCCTCCAGACGTGATGCTTGGCATTCAGGCCAAAGAGTTCAATCTTGGTTCTCATGGTCTGAGTCTTAAGGTGCCTTTTGGCAAACTCCAAGTGGGCTGTCGTGCCTTTTACTGAGGAGTGGCTTCCATCTGGCCTGATTGATGGAGTGCTGCAGAGATGGTTGTCATTCTGGAAGGTTCTCCACAGACAAACTCTAGAGCTTTGAGTTACCAACATCAGGTTCTTGGTCACCTCCCTGACCAAGGTCCTTCTCCCTGATTGCTCAGTTTGGCTGGTCATACCCAAGAAGACTCAAGGCTGCAATTGCTGCCAAAGGTGCTTCAACAAAATACAGAGATAAAGGGTTTCTGAATACTTATGGAAATGTGATATTTCTGAATACTTTCCGAATGCACTGTTTATGTTTTGATTATTAATACTTTCTAAGGCTGCATGATGTGACTCCAATTATGATTTTGAAAAAGTTGCATGAAAGGCATGAGCTCTGCTTTGTTTTTTTTTGTGCAGGCTGTACACACTTCATCAGTCTCTCATTCACAATTTGACAAGCACTTGATAATGCCTCAACTTCCCGGGTGCATCCCCTCTAATACCCCCTAAAAAAAAATCTGTGCCTTTTGTAGCTGAATATGATAATTATAATTCCCTTCTATAATTCGGCTGCTTCCAGAATCATCTCACACTCACATGGCTCTCCATCACGTGATTGGGACTTGAAGACAGACACCTCTGGGACGCAACTGCGCGCATCTTTATCCAATTCCGAGGTGCATATTGACAATATTGGAAGAACTTTCCACATTTACTTTTCAGTTAGCCAACAAGTTGAGTAGGCCTACCGAACAGCAAAGCACTAGCCTATGTCAATCTACTATTCTCCCATAGTACAAACGTTGACCTATTCTGTGCTAGAAATAAATATCCCAAACATTTGTGGGATGCAAAAGATCCCAAATGAATACAACCACTAGCTTAAAAAAAAATAAAGCAATGAGCCTGACGCAACAGATGAGAATGTTTAGCTTAAAGTGTTGATAAACTATTAGGCTATTCCATCACATTATAAGTGCAGCAATTCGCACACAGCAGTAGGTTATAAGCACAAATGTTCCATTAGCAGGAAAACACAATTCTCAAAAGTGACCGCAAATGTGATTATGCATTTATTGCTTTTATTATAAAGGTGCATTTTTATGGTGAAAATGATCTTCCCAAACTTGAAACTCACACGCTGCTTATGTATGCCAGTTAGGCTCTAAACCCGTTGTAAAGCGGATTAATGTGATTTATTATTTGGCCACTTTAGTTGTGATACAAACCGTATAAAAATGTATTGGCCTATGAGCTAGGCTACATGAGGCGTGCAACTATGATTTGAAAATGTAGCAACAAAAAAAAAAGAATGCACTGTTTGCCTTAAACTGGACATCATTCACAAGTGATAGGCTAATATTGTCACCCGTCCCACTATTATTGATTAAATCTTGTCTTTACGTATACTAAATAATATGTGTGAAATTTGTTTTGATTTAGAATGGACCATTATCTTGCACCTGTCGTGAAACGGGCAGCGGGGAAAAATGCATGTCATCTATGCACTTAAATAGCAAATGGAGGACACTTTTCACATGGTTCGTTTTCATGCCTGCAAGGTAGGCTATAGTCCTGTTGTAAAGAGAAGCAATGTGCTTAATATCAGGTCATTTTAGAAATAAATATAGTAGGCCTAGCCTATAGAAAGCTGATGGGCTCCTATTTTTTATAGAGGTCATCACTCTGTTATTTCATGCAATTGCATAGCCTATAGAAAGTGTCATGGGCTCTCATGAAGTGTTTGTTTAGATTTTCGAATACATTTGCATTGGTGTCAGTGATTAGAGGGACAATAGAGTGCTGAGTACCAAGCAGTTAGCAAGTTTGGTAGGCTACTAATGACCATCAGCAGCATCAGATCTTGGAAAAGCCTATTTGCTGACTGTGGTCATGACTCGTGACCGCTCAACATAACAGCCCTACTCATTACAGCAGATTTTATTGCAGTGAGCCAGGTAAAGATGCTTTAGCGACATGGAAACTGGTAGTTTAAAGAAATGAAGAAACTTAACAATTTCTTACAGTTAAAGAAAAGTCTTCAAGTTAGGTTCATGAAGTCACTGACGCTATTCATCTGCTACATCTTCCTCCCCAGGGGCATGTTGGGAGCTTGTGCTAGCAGGGTTATGAACTTCTCTAAGACATTTGATCAAAATGTTGAGGCATTTTCATCTCCATGGTGACCTCTTTAAAAAAAATCCACTCTGCTCTAGAATGATGTACCTGTGCCTCTTGATGAAATAAATAACTTATTTAAATAATGCTCTAATTGATTAATTCAATTTTTAAACAATACACTTTTATGAATAATACAAATTCACTGCTGACATCTAGGCTGGAATAATACATTATGGCCGTTCTCTTGCATTTCAAAGATGATGGTACAAAAAAAAATACAAAAAGAAACGCATGTTTTTTTCTTTGTATTATCTTTTACCAGATCTAATGTGTTATATTCTCCTACATGAATTTAACATTAACACAAACTTCAAAGTGTTTCCTTTCAAATGGTATCAAGAATATGCATATCATTGCTTCAGGTCCTGAGCTACAGGCAGTTAGATTTGGGTATGTCATTTTAGGCAAAAATTGGGGGGAAAAGGGCGGATCCTTAAAACCTCTTGACGCTAGGGGGCACTATTTTTATGTTTGGAAAAAGCCTGAGAAAAATCAATCAAGAAGTGACTCTTATTTTGAAACAAATGTGTTCCTATGCATCCCTATTGACCATTGAAAGGGATATCAACCAGATTCCTTTTTCTATGGCTTCCCTAAGGTGTCTAAACCCTTTAGACAGTGTCAGGCCTTTATTTTGAAGAATGAGCGTGAACGACCACATTACATAAGTGGTCAGGTGGGGGTTCTCAGAGTGATTTTTGCGCAAAAGAGAGAGGCGGCCATTGTTCCTCCCGGTCCTAGTGAAAAGCCAACTGTCCCGGTTGATATATTATCGAATAGATATTTGAAAAAAACCTTGAGGTTTGATTACAAAAAAACGTTTGCCATGTTTCTGTCGACATTATGGATATAATTTGGAATTTTTGTCTGCGTTGTCGTGACCTCTATTTCCGGTGGATTCCTGGGCATAACGCACCAAACTAACGGAGGTATTTGGATATAAAAAAATATCTTTATGGAACAAAAGGAACGTTTGCTGTCTAACTGGGAGTCTCGTGAGTGAAAACATCCGAAGATCATCAAAGGTATACGGTTAATTTGATTGCTTTTTTGATTTTCGGGACCAAGCTTCCTGATGCTAAGTGTACATCATGCTATGCTAGGCTATCGATAAACTTACACAAACGCTTGTATTGCTTTCGCTGTAAAGCATAATTTCAAAATCTGAGACAAGGTGATTAACAAAAGGCTAAGCTGTGTTTCACTATATTTCACTTATGATTTCATGAATATTTTCTAGTAATATTTTTTGATTCTTGCACTATGCTATTCAGCGGTTGATGATGACAAATATACCGGATCCGGGATGGGCAGTTCTAAGAGGTTTTAAGGGTGTGTTCGTAAATTCAATCTGGAGTTCCAGAGTGCGCTCTGGGCGTGTGTAAAATCAGTGTTGTCAGATTGTCCATTTGTAAATTCAGTGTTTCGCTCTCAGATTGTTCAGAGCGCACACTGGACACTCTGGCCGGGGAGTAGGGTTGATCAGAGCACAGTCAAGCACCCACGCTAACTGGCTAACATTGGCTAGCTTGCTAGCTACTTTCAAACACAAATGAGAGAACACCTCACTCTGACCATATTACTCGCCCTAGCAGAGCTAGTTAGGCTGTTGTCATGTTATCTGGAGTGTTGGTGACGGTCACTTTGCTGCTGGCAACAATTTAATTATGTTTTTATGCTGATGTTTACTGACACTGGTCATATTCAACTGGTGTTGTGTGTTTGTAAATTCATCAGTTTTTCCGCGCTCTGGCACACTCAGACGAGAGTGCTCTAAAATCAGAGAATATAGCCAGAGTGAATTTACAAACTCATCCTAAATGTGTTTTTCAATTAAGCAACACATTACAAAAATGAAGATGCTCTCTTAATGTTTAGAATGTTCCTACCTCCTTACCTAATGCTATTTTGCTTATTTGTTTGTTCATCTGAATGCTTGTTTCCCTATCAAGGGCTGAACTATCCTCCATAAATCCCTCAGAAATCCATCCTCTTTCTCCCTCTGTTGGTTTTGTATTTGTTAATCTGTCCTAATTCTTCTTGTTTTCCTTGTTGGGGGGTTTATAGTCCCCCAATCCTATTCCTCCCTTGTGTTGCCTGATGATTCATCTGATGCGCCTTACTAGAACCAAGTCGATCAATTTCTCAATAGCCAAACTATTTCCACAAAATAAAAATATCTTCCAATTCCTATAGAATTCCTATATTGCTGTGTTCCTATAGAACACAGCAATTTGCTAAAATAACTAAACTGTTCACATATAATAAAATAATTTCACAAAAAATTGCAATTTAAGGAGAGGTCTTCTTATTTTAGTACTCATCACACCAGAAAGTTGGTTGGTCTTCTTTGATGTCACATATGTTGATGCATTGCTATGTTTTTGCTATGCAAAAAGTCCCGCTGTACCTAACATCTTTACTAAACTTTAACCATCCCTGAGACTGGGTGTGTTAACTCGTATGTTTAACTCTGGAAATTAATTTGATCTCTACGGAGTTTGGTAAATCAGCTTTTGTGGAACAATGTTCAAAATGTTGTTAAATGTGATGTTCTGGTGCCTCTAGGACAATTCAGAAAGCTGATTGAGGATCTTATTACTGATTCATCTGTTTGTTTTTTATGACTGTGTTTTTCTTTCTGCTTGCATTTTGTATTTATATTGATGTCTGTAATTTATGTAATTCAGGGCTCATCTGTAAAAGAGACCTTGGTCTCAGTATGACTCCCTGATAAAAAATAATGCGTTTTGGTCCTCTTCTCCTTCACCAGACGAAAACCGTTACAGAATCACCCACCAACCAAGGACCAAGCAGCATGGTATCGGGCAGCAGGAATCTCCGGACTCATGAACATGGGAGGAGATTTTGGACGGAAAAGAACCCTGGGCACAGGCTGGGGAATATCGCCGCCCCAAGGCAGAGCTGGAGGAAGCGCAACAGGCACGAGAGGCAGCCCCAAACATTTTTTGGGCGGGGGCACACGGGGAGTGTGGCAGAGTTACTGTCACGTTCTGACCTTCGTTTACACTTTTATGTCTTTGTGTTAGGTTGGTCAGGGTGTGAGTTGGGGTGGGTTGTCTATGTTCTTTTTTCTAGATTATATTTTCTATGTGTTTGGCCTAGTATGGTTCTCAATCAGAGGCAGGTGTCGTTCGTTGTCTCTGATTGAGAATCATACTTAGGTAGCCTTTCCCACCTGTGTTTTGTGGGTGATTATTTTTCCGTGTCAGTGTTTGTTCCATACGGGGGACTGTGTCGGTTTTCATTTATTTCTCTTGTTCCTTTTGTTTTTCTGTGTGTAGTGATATTTCATTAAAATATATTATGGACACACACCATGCTGCGTTTTGGTCCTCTTCTCCTTCACCAGACGAAAACCGTTACAATCACATAAAATGGCTCAAATTAGAATCAGGATTAGAAGCTGGTTTGGTCTTAACCATACGGGTGTGTGGTAACACATCATTCAAAGATCAAAATACCTACCCGAGGCCCTCAGAAGAAAGATTATTGATGCCCATGAGTCTGCGAGGGGTTACAAATCCATTTCCAAGCAATTTGAAGTACATCATTCCACTGTCCGACAGCTCATCTACAAATGGAGAAAATTCCAGACCGCTGGCAATCTACCTAGGACAGGTCGTCCCACCAAATTCAGCCCAAGAGCTGACTGAAAGATGCTCATAGAAGTCTCTAAGAACCCCAGGGTAACATCAAGGGATCTACTGGCCTCTCTTGCCACAATCAATGTCAAAGTGCATGAGTCAACTGTCAGAAAGAGACTGCACAAACTTGGCCTACATGGGAGGTCAGGAAGGAAGAAAAGAATATCAAGACACGACTGACGTTTGCCACAGACAACACCTGGGTAAAGACCAAAACTACTGGAACAATGTGCTCTGGACAGATAAGTCAAAGGTGGAGTAGTTTGGCCACAATGCCAGATGCCATGTTTGGCAAAAACGAAACCATGCCTTTGAGCAGAAGAACCATCTACCAACCGTAAAGCATGGAAGCGATGGTATTATGGTTTGGGGCTGCTTTGCAGCCTCAGGGCCTGACCAACTTGCAAAAATCGAGTCAACCACGAGTTCTATATTGTACCAGAGAATTCTTGAGGAGAATGTGAGGTCATCTGTCAAAAAGCTGAAGCTGAAGCTGAACCGAACATGGATCTTGTAACATGACAATGATCCAAAACACAAAATCAAAGCAGATTATCTCAAAAAGAAGAAAGAGGGTTATGGAATGGCTGAGTCAAAGCCCAGATCTCAATCCTGTCGAAATGCTGTGAGGGTCTTGAAGAGAGCTGTGCATGATGCAAGGAAGCCCTCAAACATGACACAGTTGAAGCAGTACTGTAAAGAAGAGGGGGGGGGGGGGATTCCTCCCAGTTGATGTAAGAGACTGATAGACAGTTACAAGAAACGGCTACATTAAGTTATTCACTCTAAAGAGGGCAACACAAGCCATTGAAGCTAGAGATGTACTTATTCTTTCCGCACTATGAAATCGCATTTCCGTTGATTGTTGATGAATAAATGATTGCAACGTATAATCTTTCAGTGTTATTTGTTAAATTATATTACCTTTATCTGTCAATAGTGTTGAAGTGAAGATTACATATCCATCTGTCCAAATATTTACAAAAAAGGCAACTTTCCAGTGGGTGTACTTACTTTTTCACGACTCTACATGCCATGTAGCAGACGCTTTTATCCAAAGCAACTTAGTCATGCGTGTGTATATTTTTATGTGTGTGTGGTCTCAGGAATCAAACCCACTAACCTGCTGATGCAAATGCCATGCTCTACCAACAGAGCTAAAGAGGACATTTTGACTGGTGATTACTTATGCAGACTCAGCACTCAGTGTGTTCCACTCAGTTAAATCCAAATCCATGTACCCTGAGGAACACAGTGGCTTTTCTATGTTTGGTGGAAAAGCATAAGTGCGAAAAATGGTGAGTGAGAGAGTAACAGGGAGGGAGGGAGGGATGAATCTGAGAGGGACAACAAATAAGCTATTATGAGTCACCCACTCTCTGATACACTCCACTTCCATGACATGTGCACTCAGAAACCACACGTGCCCATAGAACAAGATTATCAAAGTGAGTGATGAATTGAAGAAAATGGCAGCAGTTTTTAACCTTACTGTAATAGATTTTTATTTAAATGAGAGCAAAAATATATTTTTAGCAAAAAACTTTCTCAAGCAATAATTTAGCTAGGACTGTCTGGGAGTAGTCTGAGTGGGCAGGGGAAAACTAGCTGTTATTGGCAGAGGTTTGGAACTCACTATTAACCAATTTACTACATGGTGATGTCTCCATGGAAAGCCAAAAACTCCCGCCCATGCAAACATGCTGATTAGAAGGTCCTGTGTACATTTTATTTTCAATAAGCAGGAATTAACACAGATTTTTTTTTAAATCACACTTTTACAGTGTTAGTTTCAGCTGTTGTACAGTACATATGGTGTCCACCTGCTCTGCCCAGAGTGGGTGAAAACGTGCTTCGGTGATCAAATTTCACTTCCTTATGTTATAAAATACATTTTACCAAGACAAATATGATTATTCATGTTCTGAATTGTTCAGTGGGGTCTTTCACTAACATTTCAACACCATTATATACAAAAAGTCGGATTTCGTAACCGAAAACATTGAATAATAAGCACCAAGCTCTGTTGACATAGCTGTGCAGGTTTCTCATAACTTTTAAGGATTTTACATTTTGTGGTCATCACTTTCAAAGTTTTTGAATGAAATGTAAAATGCTTTGAAACTGAAAGCTTGTTATATGCTGAGTGCTCCGTTGATATTTCACAGAGATACGCTTGTTTTTGTGAGAAAATGTCAAATGAATTTGAAAAGTGTATACTAAAATATGAAAATATTACATGTCATGTCTCAAAATTGATATCAATCTTACCTCTATATTGTTGTATGTCTTGATGATTCGAGAAGAAAGATTAGTTAAATGGGAAAGTGAGCCAGTCGGGTAGCCAGTAGCCTTAATTCTTTTACAGAATTTAGCCTACACTAGCTGATGTGATGCAATTTTCCAGTTTTTTTTTGTACCACTTTTTCCTCTTGCCTCCATTGGTCACCCTAATTCAGGCCATCCTACAATGTTAAAAGCTCCAATAACTTTTATAGAAACATATGCTTAGAGGAGTTTCTGAAATTAACATTATTTTACCCATTGGTCAAAATTAGCCTTGTTTGATTAGACACCATACAATGCGATACAAAACACAGAAAACAATGGATTTTGACTGCACTGGGATTTATGCTGGAATAGGCCAGATATAACAACTGATGGTTGTCATGGTGTTGTTGCTCTTTGATGCTGGGCCATTAGTCCCATCATTCAGTAAATATATATATATATATATATATATATATGCTGTAACACACACACACACACACACACAGTCCTCCTGCACCACTGTTCATACAGTAGCTTCCGCCAGCTTGTATATTCAATACCCTTTTCTTCTCTGCCTGAGATGACCTTTTAGGATTTCAGAAGTTGTCTTTCTATGTAGACTAATAATACACTTTTTTTCTTCTCTTCAGAAATTGTAATTATAAACTGCATTCAAAGAAAAATGTGATCTCTTGCCATTTGAATGCAATTCACAAAAGAACAGAATTAACCTCCAGCATCTTCAAAAACATTGACTAGGTTGATGACACCCCTCAATAGTTGTGTGACTGAACAAACTGGATATCACCAGTTTGCTTTAGTTTCAAAGTGACTGTATATTTGATTTGGCAGGAGCCGGTAATGGCCTCCTGCTCATTGGGTTCCGGTAGCTTTATCACCACCACTACACCATGTCTGTAAATCTGGTCCAGTAGATGGTTTGCTATCCAGGCCAGACTACTCTAAGGGGAAAGTATGGGGAAGAATCCAGGGGCCGTGTTAATTCCTCCAAGTAATGTGACAGAGGGGATGCGGTGGCGGCCCTGTGACACTCTGTGCATGGTTCTGATTCTCCAAAGGGAAATGAGACTGATTTCTCTAAATGCACCAAAACCCTATTCCCAGCATGTGTTAATCCGATAACAGCGCTGGGAATGAGACGACGGTGGATCCGCTGTGTTGTGTTTGATCAAGGATTTAGTATGATGAGCTCCCTATGAGACGTCATGCACATCTGACTCAGCCTCCATCCCGTTGTGTCCATTGGACCGTTGTCCCAGACACAGATTAAGCCTAGTCTTGGACTGAAAAACTATTTCAATGGGAATTCTCCATTGAGCATGTTTTTTGTCCAGGACTAGGATTAATATGTGTCTGAAAACTGCCTCACTAAGTGGTTACAATAGCCGACTGTTGATCCACAGCTGGCCACTTAGAAACAAATGGGAAGCATCAAGAAAGTTTTATGACATTATGGGCCATTGCGTGGCCCTCACAACAGCATTTTTGGTTTTATCACTCAGCATATGTTTTGTTATGATGAGACATTGGGAGTTACAACTGAAATCAAGTTGTGCAGCACCACACCTCAAACTCCTTCAAAACAACCCAAGAGAAAAGATGGATGGCCTCTCTATTGTTGTTTCCTCTTTGCCTACACTCAAGCAGTGTGGGTGTGTGGTAATCAATTATCTTTGTTTTCTCTCAATAGTTCCAGCATCTCTCTCCATCTTGCTGTCCTCTCTCAGCTATTTGTCCTCTTTAGTTAGCCAGTGTGTAGGAGAGCAGGTAGGCACAGAGCTAGCTACACTGTATGTTATAATAGCTCATTGTGACTGTGTTGTGGAGTCTCACAATGGGTCTAAGTCACAGGTCTCATTCATCCACCCACTCTTTGCCCTGTGACGTCAACTAAGTCAGCCACTCCAGCTGGAGCTAACCACTCTGTCAGGAGTAACAGAGCACTCCAGGGCTCTCGTCTCACACCTGGTGGCTTTGTGACTGCCTGAATGGTGCTCTTTATTGGAGCTAGTCATGATTTGGTTGGAGTGGGCGCTACAGTATATGATCAATACACGTGTATCCTGCTCATAAGGAAGAGTCATCACTCACATCATCAGAGCTGAGACCGTAGGCCCTCGTTGTCTGGAAAGTTTCAGTAACTCACCCTTTGTAACTCAGTTGGTAGAGCATGTTGCTTGCATTGCCAGGATAGTGGATTTGATTCTCGTGACCACCTATGTGTAAAATGTATGCACGCATGACAAGTCCCTTTGGGTAGAAGTGTCTACTAAATGGCATATGGTATTATAAAATATTGTATTTCTCTTTCACAAACTCTGAGGAAGTGGTGACTCTTCCTCTTCCTTTAATCACGGCACTTCTCTGCACCATCAAACAGGCAAAGCGTGAATACAGGGCTAAGATTGAATCACACTACACCGACTCCGATGCTCGTCTTATGTGGCAGGGCTTGCAAACTATTACGGACTACAAAGGGAAGCACAGCCGTGAGCTGCCCAGTGACATGCGCCTACCAGATGAGCTAAATCACTTCTATGCTCTCTTCGAGGCAAGCAATACTGCATGAGAGCCTCAGCTGTTCCGAACGACTGTGTGATCACGCTCTCCGTAGCCGACGTGAGTAAGACCTTTAAACAGGTCAACATACACAAGGCTGCGGGGCCAGACGGATTACCAGGACGAGTGCTCCGGGCATGTGCTGACCATCTGGTAGGTGTCTTCACTGACATTTTCAACATGACCCTGATTGAGTCTGTAACACCAACATGTTTCAAGCAGACCACCATAGTCCATGTGCCCAAGAACACAAAGGCAACCTGCCTAAATGACTACAGACCCATAGCACTCACGTCCGTAGCCATGAAGTGCTTTGAAAGGTTGGTAATGGCTCACATCAGTACCCTTATCCCAGAAACCCTAGACCCACTCCAATTTGCATACCGCCCAAACAGATCCACAGATGATGCAATCTCTATTGCACTCCACACTGCCCTTTCCCAAACTGGACAAAAAGAAAACGTATGTGAGAATGCTATTCATTGACTACAGCTCAGCGTTCAACACCATAGTACCCTCAAAGCTCATCACTAAGCTAAGGATTCTGGGACTAAACACCTCCCTCTGCAACTGGATCCTGATCCTCAACACTGGAGCTCCCCAGGGTTGCGTGCTCAGTCCCCACCTGTACTCCCTGTTCACCCACGACTGCATGGCCAAGCACGACTCCAACACCATTGTTAAGTTTGCGGACGACACAACAGTGGTAGGCCTGATCACTGACAACGACGAGACAGCCTATAGGGAGGAGGTCACAGACCTGGCCGGGTGGTGCCAGAATAACAACCTATCCCTCAACGTAACCAAGACTATAGGAGATTATTGTGGACTACCGGAAAATGAGTACAGAGCACGCCCCCATTCTCATCGACGAGGATGTATTGGAGCAGGTTGAGAGCTTTAAGTTCCTTGGTGTCCACATCAACAACAAACTAGAATGGTCCAAACACACCAAGACAGTCGTGGAGAGGGCACAACAAATCCTATTCCCCCTCAGGAAACTAAAAAGATTTGGCATGGGTCCTGAGATCCTCAAAAGATTCTACAGCTGCAAAATAAAGAGCATCACTGCCTGGTACGGCAATTGCTCGGCCTCTGACCGCAAGACACTACAGAGGGTAGAGTGTACGGCCCAGTACATCACTGGGGCTAAACTGCCTGCCATCCAGGACCTCTTCACCAGGCAGTGTCAGAGGAAGGCCCTAAAAATTGTCAAAGACCCCAGCCACCCCAGTCATAGACTGTTCCCTCTACTACCGCATGGCAAGCGGTACCGGAGTGCCAAGTCTAGGACAAAAAGGCCAACAGTTTTTACCCAAAAGCCGTAAGACTCCTGAACAGGTAATCAAATGGCTACCCGGACTATTTGCATTGTGTGCCACCCCCAACCCCTCTTTTACGCTGTTGCTACTCTCTGTTTATCATATACATTCATGTACATACTACCCCAATTGGGCCGACTAACCAGTGCTCCTGCACATTGGCTAACCAGGCTATCTGCATTGTGTCCCGCCACCCACCACCCACCAACTCCCATTTACGCTACTGCTACTCTCTGTTCATCATATATGCATAATCACTTTAACCATATCTACATGTACTTGCTACCTCAATCAGCCTGACTACCCGGTGTCTATATGTAGCCTCCTATGAGGATGTACACCCCCCGACTTCAGTTCATCAGAGAGCTCTTTTGATGAGATAACAGTGTGTCAGTTATGGAATAACTGTAAAACCCTTACGTGTAGCTCAACTTTGATAGAGCAAAACACACATGAAGATTGGTGTGCAAGCATTTCACGGTAAAGTCCTCTTACCAGTTGTATTTGCCGCATGTGAGAAATAAAATTTGATTTGATTGGAGTTGGCAAGAAAATTGGGAGGCCTATACAAGCTTATGTGGAAAATGTGAAGCGGTTCTGGTCCCTTGCCTAGATAATCATCCATACGCAGTGCCACTGCACTGAAAAATGCATGCCCACAGATCCCAGACTATTTATATATTTCAGAGGTAGTTACAGTTCATGATAAGATTCTGTCCAATCACAGGAGCCCTCTAAATCAAGGCATGGTGGTTGCCATAGTGAACCAGACAAAAACCACCTGTCCGTTGTTTCTATAGTGATATTGGCCTGCCGATGCCAATAATGCCAGAGTATGAGAGATAGTTTGTCACCCCATTTTCTGTTTCACCTGTTATCTGTTCATCCACCCCCCTCCAGGTGTTGCCCATTTCCCCCATTATCCCCTGTGCATTTAGACTTGTGTTTTCTGTTTGTCTGTTGCCAGTTCGTCTTGTCTCATCAAACTTACCAGCATATCTTGAAATGTCTGCATCTGTGTCTTTCCTGAGGTCTGATAGAGTTAATGAGTCTGTCTCTAACGTGGCAGAGATGTTTTGTGTCCGCAGCGTTCTGTCATTGTCAGCTACTGGTAACTGCCAAAATAAAGGAAACACTTGAGTAAATAAGGAATACGAAGTATATTGAAAGCAGGTGCTTCCACACAGGTGTGGTTCCTGAGTTAATTAAGAAATTAAAACATCCCATCATGCTTAGGGTCATGTTTATAAAGTGTCCTTGTTATTTGGAATCCTTGGGAAGTCCCTACCCCATTGAAGTTTACATTTTAAATGGTTATGGTAAGGGTTAAGGTTAGGTACAGTTTATGGTTAAGGTTAGGTTTTAGGGTAGGGATATCCCAAGGATCCCACACTGCATAAACCGTATACAAATGCCCAGTTGCCCATTATTTTGGCTACCATGGCTAGAAGAGATCTCAGTGACTTTGAAAGAGGGGTCACAAAGGAGCATCGCGGTTTAAAGGGTGTGTGTGTTGGTTCTTCAAAAGTGCCCACAAGGATAGTAAAACAAGGAAAATTCTTCCTCGTGGGGACATGTCCCACGTCCTCATGAGGACAAAGGCTATTTTAAATTTAGGGGTTAGAATTAGGGTAAGGGGTGAGTGGTTAGGTTTAGAAGTTAGGTTTTGGGTTACGGGTTATGGTAGCGGTTTTGAATGGAAATACATTTTAGGTCCCCAGGACGGTAGAACAAAATGTTTGTGTGTGTCTCAGTCATCAGATCTCAACCTAATTGAACACTTATGGAAGATTATGGAGCGGCGCCTGAGACAGAGTTTTCCACCACCGCCAACAAAACACCCAATTATGTAATTTCTCATAGAAGAATGGTGTTGCATCCCTCCAGTAGAGTTTCAGACAATTGTAGAATCTATGCCAAGGTGCAATTAAACTGTTCTGGCTGCTCGTGGTGGCCCAACACCCTATTAAGACACTTTGTGTTGGTGTTTCCTTTATTTTGGCAGTTACCTGTAGGTCTGTCATGATAACTGCCTGTCCCCCTTCCCCTGCTCCCCTGGTAGCCTACAGGCTGGCTGGGTACAAAGCAAAGCCAAGTCATTTGTTTTGGAACATAGTGTTGGTTCCATTACGAGTTCAGGGCAGTGGAGTGGCTTGAGGTGTGTTTGGTTTAAATATGTATATGGAGATTAAATGGTATACAGATTGATTCTCCCTAGTCTAGTGATCATCCCTCACACATACATTGCTGGAGTATACATGAATTATCCATTTCTCGCTTTCTTCCCTTTCACCCTTTTCTCATTTTAGATACCAGCCTTTGATGAAGGGGAAAAATACGAGATTTAAAATGGTGCTTCAGGAGTTCCATCAGACCTCTTACGTTTGTTTACCTTTTATAACCTGCCTGACTGTTATGCCTGGGATTAAGAGTGATTGTTGGTGTCAAGTTTCAAAATGTGTGTGTGTTTATGCCTGTCTGTATGCTTAAATGCACATAAATGACCCTTCGAGTGTTTCAATTCCGCAGAACTTCGAGGAACAATACATCTTTGGCACTAAAGCCATGATTATAGGACGTAGCCTGATGTTGTATGTGTCAAAGTGACAGCTTAATATCACAGGGACAAGGGGGACCTATGGAACATTAAACTGTGTTTGTAATTATCACACCAACAAACTCAGTCTGTATTTGTGCAAGTTTCAATATTTCTTAGCCTAGATTTCCTAAAAGATTAAATAATGAAATCTTGAATGTTGGCACATTTAAAGCCGGCGTACACGGGATTCAAGTTCAACCCCTGTGAAAGAGCCTCTGTGTAGAATCCTATAAATTCTGTGTCTAATTGTGAAGGCAGAATATTGAGACCTTGGCTGGCCTAAGGCCAGACAGCATTTCTAGGACAGGACCCCAGATTGTTTTCAGTTCACAACAACATTAATCTGTCTCAGGACAGCGTCAAAGAACTTGGACATCCCCTGAGTATATTCTTAGTCTGAGGTATAGAACTGTTAGATGTGTGTGTGTTTGTGTCTCTGTGTCCATATCAGTGTGTATCTGAAGTACAGAACTATTCGATTTGTGTGTGTTTGTTTATGTGTCTTTCTGCGTTTGTGTATGAAGTATGCTTCAAAGTAGTACATGATACAACTGAGTCGTAATGTTGCTTAGATCAGACTGAAATGAGACTGACACACACACAAACACGCACACACCGTGGCGCTCTTACCATTAGGCAATTGCCTGGGGCCTCACATCATCCGGGGCCTCATGAAATTGGCATTCATTTTGTTTAATTATACATAATTTGAGTTGTTTTGCCTTCCACCCCCGCTTGTGGCACTCCTACCCTTGTGAGTAGGTTTCTAGGGGGTAATGAGACCCCCCTAAGAACAATGTCTAATTTCTGACACAAAAAAAGCAACGTGTATGAAGGTCATGTTTAGGCAAATAAACTATGAAAGGAAATAAATGGCTACAAATGGCTAGAAATTGCATTTTTTTAAAGTACCATGGTCACCCCGGTAGAAGATGCAGTTTATGCTAACTAGCTAGTTGGCTAGAATAAGTTAACTCTGTCAGAGTGACCATCGAGTTCTTGGTCAAATTAAATTTTATTTGTCACATACACATGGTTAGCAGATGTTAAGATGAGTGTAGAGAAATTCTTGTGCTTCTAGTTCCGACCATGCAGTAATAGCTAAGTAATCTAACAATTTCACAACAACTACCTTATACACACACACAAGTGTAAAGGGATTAATAAGAATATGTACATAAAAATATATGGATGAGTGATGGTCAAACGGCATAGGCAACATTCAGTTGATGGTATAGAGTACAGTATATACATATGTGATGAGTAATGTAGGGTATGTAAACATTATATAAAGTAGCTAGTGATACATTTATTACATCCACTTTTTAATATTAAAGTGGCTAGAGATTTGAGTCAGTATGTTGGCAGCAGCCACTCAATGTTAGTGGTGGCTGTTTAACAGTCTGATGGCCTTGAGATAGAAGCTGTTTTTCAGTCTCTCGGTCCCAGCTTTGATGCACCTGTACTGACCTTGCCTTCTGGATGATAGCAAGGTGAACAGGCAGTGGCTCGGGTGGGTGTTGTCCTTGATGATCTTTTTGGCCTTCCTGTGACATCGGGTAGTGTAGGTGTCCTGGAGGGCAGGTAGTTTACCCCCGGTAATGCTTTGTGCAGACCTCACTACCCTCTGGAGAGCCTTACGGTTGTGTTTGGAGCAGCTGCTGCGCCTTCTTCACCACGCTGTTTGTGTGGGTGGACCATTTCAGATTGTCCATGATGTGTACGCCGAGGAACTTAAAACTTTCCACCACTGTCCCGTCGATGTGGACAGGGGGCTGCTCCTTCTGCTGTTTCCTGAAGTCCACGATCAACTCCTTTGTTTTATTGACATTGAGTGTGAGGATATTTTCCTGACACCACACTCCGAGGGCCCTCACCTCCTCCCTGCAGGCCGTCTCGTCGTTGTTTGTAATCAAGCCTACCACTGTCGTGTCGTCTACAAACTTGATGATTGAGTTGGAGGCATGCATGGCCACGCAGTCGTGGGTGAACAGGGAGTACAGGAGAGGGCTGAGAATGCACGCTTGTGGGGCCCCAGTGTTGAGGATCAGCGGGGTAAAGATGTTGTTTCCTACCCTCACCACCTGGGGACGGCCGGTCAGGAAGTCCAGGACCCAGTTGCACAGGGCGGGGTCGAGACCCAGAATTATCTGGTCACCTCCCTGACCAAGGCCCTTCTCCCAGATTGCTCAGTTTGGCCAGGCGGCCAGCTCTAGGAAGAGTCTTGGTGGTTCCGAACTTCTTCCATTTAAGAATGATGGAGGTCACTGTGTTCTTGGGGACCTTCAATGCTGCAGACATTTTTTGGTACCCTTCCCCAGATCTGTGCCTCGACACAATCCTGTCTTGGACCTCTACCGACAATTCTTTCAACCTCATGGCTTGGTTTAGTAACGATCGTCTGTGGTGGAAGAAGGTGAGGACCAAAGCGCAGCGTGGTAAGTGTTCATCTTATTCAATGAAAAAACTGAACACTGAATAACAAACAACAAAGAAACAACCGAAACAGTTCAGTTCTGAAAATAACCACCCACAAAACACAATCGAAAACAGGCTACCTAAATATGGTTCTCAATCAGGGACAATGATTGCAGCTGCCTCTGATTGAGAACCATACCAGGCCAAACACAGAAATAGAAAATCATAGAAAAACTAACATAGACAACCCACCCAACTCACGCCCTGACCATACTAAAACAAAGACATAACAAAATAACTAAGGTCAGAACGTGACAGGTTTTTGCTCTGACATGCACTGTCAACTGTGGCACATTATATTAACAGGTGTGTGCCTTTCCAAGTCATGCCCAATCAATTGAATTTACCCCAAGTGGACTCCAATCAAGGTGGAGAAACATCTCAAGGATGATCAATGGAAACAGGATGCACCGGAGCTCAACTTCGAGTCTCATTGCAAAGTGTCTGAATACTTATGTAAATGTGATATTTCAGTTTTTTTAAATATAAATTAGCAAACATTTCTAAAAACCTGTTTTTGCTTTGTCATTATGGGGTATTGTGTGTAGATTGATGAGAGGGAAAAAACAATTAAATCAATTTTAGAATATGGCTGTAACGTAACAAAATGTGGAAAAATTCAAGAGGTTTGAACACTTTCCAAATGCACTGTAAGTATTGGCCCAGAATTTCCACATCTGTGCATCCCTAACTTGAACACATACCTTTACTAGTGAAGGACTTTTCAAATCTTTCCTTTTCAAATCTTTCAGTTAGCCTTTTCATTCTGCTTCTAACAGCCCTTTGTTCAGTAGACATGATTGTGTTAAATAGACATGGGCGGGGCCTCAGACTGGCCTCCAAATCGCTTACAAACACATACACATTACCTGTGATTGATTGATTGACAGGCTGACAGTACAGTCGAGTTTCCCAGTGCTGCACAGTGACTGATCCTGGAAAAGAACAGCTAATAACGGCTTTCTGATTACATGTATTGATCTTTGAAACGCTGCATCTGACAAACCATTCTTCCAATGCAACATTCTAAATGGAGCAGAAAATATGCTAATATCCATTCCCTTGGAAAGCCACATTATTCTGTTGTATCACCTGTTCATACTGTAGAGCAGGATTTCCCAAACCCATGACCGAGTTTGGGTAGAGTAAAAGTGTACCACATATCATATCACTCTTTAAAATAACCAATCTCAGTCCTCTTAAAGTGAACTCAGTTATTTTTGTATTCACATTGCCTTTGAATGAGGACTCTTTTGCCAGTTCACTTCACCCATTTTGTGGTCCGAGTCTTCTTTGCATTCACATTGCAATGTTTAGAAAGGAACCAATATTTTTTTCCCAACATTCACTCAATGCACTCTGGGTTTTTACAAAGGACAGGTCAAGCCATTCCATCAGAACATGTTATCGTACAGCTAGAGATACAGTACAGGTAGCTTACTTAAAATCATTTAAAAAACAAACATTTTGGAAGCTAATCTATTGCATTTAATTAAAAGATGACGTAATAATTGCAATCAGAAGATACTATTAACATGTGAATATTATTGGTAACAGCATAAACAACAGAAGAATAACTGCAGATTAAATAATGCTGTAATTGATCATTGTACACCCAATGTAGGCTACAGCCCCTTTAAGAGCTAGAATTTATGTTGTACCCTATGTTGTGATTCTCATCAAATACAGTATGTTGTGGCCTTTAACACTATTCAAACTCCACAATCGAGTAAACATCTTATGAAGCTCTCTTATAGAGCACATATAGCAAACAAATAATCTGAACTGAAAACTCCACACATATTTTGGAATTACTGTGCATCAGTGACAATCACTAATCAATATACAAAAATAGCACACATTATTTTCTGCAAACCTGCACATCATCATCTTCCCTCTATTGTGGCACCAATGAAAAGGTGGTGCGGAATAATGTCAAGCAAACCGGGGGAGTTTTGTGTTACTAACGGGGCGGCAGGTAGCCTAGTGGTTGGACTTGTAAAGGTTGCAAGATCGAATCCCCGAGCCGACAAGTTAAACATCTGCTGTTCTACCCTTGAACAAGGCAGTTAACCCTTGTTCCCTAGTAGGCTGTCATTGTAAATAAGAATTTGTTCTTAACTGACTTGCCTAGTTAAAGCATGGTAAAATACATAAAACATTTCCCTGAAAAATGGAACTGCAGTGAACCGAACTCAGACCACTTCTTGAAACCGGCACAGTTCGGTTCGCTTCCGGGACTCTTTTGAGCGGTCTGCGTTTCTTTGGCGTATTCACACTGCACAAGAAAATAAGCGAAGCAACAAAAAAATGATCTGAAAGGGACCAAGAGTGAAACGCCCTAAGGCTATAGTCAGGGAGAAACTATGGCAAGCAGCTCTTATAAAGATACATACCGGTCTGCCAGGCTCCTAAACCTAGCTTGGTCCCAGGTATGTTCTTATTCATGCCAGCTCCATTGCTGTCAGTAACCAGGTTTACATCCAACCTTTTTAAGCTACTAAAGTACATGTTGGATAAAAAATGTCGTGACAGATGATGAAAACAAAAATTTGTCGGTAAACCTTTCAAAATACTCTAGACAAAATGGGATCGTTTTGTACAATTTATTATGCGAGAAATTGCGGTGGAAACGCCTTTATGCGCAAATGTTGATATACTGCAATAACCATCATATCTAAGTAAACGTGTGTGTTCCTTCCACTACGACTCCGGGAAGCATGCAGTTTATTAAACTGCAGATGAAATAAATTATGATGAACTTCACAGAATGGTGAAAGTGTACTGTGATGAGTTTATTGCTCTTTTCCAATACATATTGAGGGTCTTATTCTGGTGACATATGATCGATGTTTGGCTGCCATTTGACAAAACAATTATAATCTCGCTCTTTTATCCATAATAATCTCATCATGTAGGCTATACGTGCGCTCTAGTCAACAGCGCTCAGATATAGTACTGTACAGAATCTACTATATGGCTAGAGCGCACGTGCCAATACCAGAGTAGGCACACTTGCTAAACAAAGCGCTGTTTTGTGTGAGTAAACCATCTGTAGAGTTGAAAATGCGATGGAAACCCATGTAACTTGTATTTTTTTATTCGGTACAATGTATTTTTTTTTATCGTGCAACAAATCAATTTGATGGAAACACATGTTTAGTGCGAAAATGCGCATATTGTTATTATGCGGATTTTTTTATTCTTTAATATTAATTCACATGAAAATCTGTTGGATGAAAACAACCTAGCTATTGACACACAAAAATGTGGTAGTTTATTTTATAATCGCTTGCACTACAAAATCATTGGTGTCTTTCTCAGTTTAGAACATAGAAGATGAACATTAGAGAAGACTTTCATAAATCGTTTTTTATATGTACAAAGTTAAGTTTTACCAAAAATATGTCTGGGCACTCTAAAGTTGGTCTGTTGGTCTGTCTTGTTAAGCTACAACTTGAACTGTCTCTGTGAACACACAGCTTCTATTTTGTAAAGGATTATTTCACCATGTCTCTGACTGGCCTGACTTGCCTAGTTAAATAAATAAAATAAAAATCATAAAAGCACTAAACATCTTCTCCAATGTTGATTATGAAAGTTTGATCGTTTACAATGTATTTATGAAATATAACAATAATAACAGGCAGTAAATTAATTCTATATGCCTGCTATACAATATTTTGTCAAACAATTTGCAGGTGTTAACATGGATTTTGTTAGATTTGGAAAATTATTCACATAAGGTACCAAACGAATCTATTTTCTGGACTCCACCGACATGTTGACCACACCTTGTCACAATGTCTCTCATTACTATGTTGTCTGACAGATGTTTTACAACCGTGATTTAGCTCCCTGTGACGCCCAGCACCAGCCTACATCACCAACCGCCTGCCTTTATCCATTAGCGGGGGTTTACCCCCCAGGATTTGGCGCGTATTTGCGCAAATACCCTACGGTACGCTTACAATTATACTACCTATTTCTGGCTCCATTATAGTGAGTACTTTAATGTCCCCGAAAGATCACTTGATACATATTGACCATGATATCGAGGGAGTAAATGGCCCGTCATCAGAACTGCCCTTGACTCGCCGTTGGTTACCTTATTGACTGTGCGTGCCTCTAGTCACTTGCTTCCCAACACACCGTGGGGATTTGAAAACCGTGCGTTCTATTTGGAGTCGGAAATGCTTTTGAAGCTCACGTAGAGCGAGCTGACCACCGCGGCCTCATCATTAATGGAGTCTTTCACTTCGGACGGACTCCGGCACAGCACCGTTTCCAGCTTCTTGGGCAGCTGGCCGCTGAAGAGCAGGTAGATGCAGGGGTTTGTGCAGCTGTTCAGACTCGCCAACAGCATCAGGATGGTGAACGTTGTCGCTACAATGACAATAACACAAGATGAAATTACGCACAGGTAGACTAGCTTACCCAAAATCAGTAAAGCACTAGGCTACATCAACAGTCATAATTGTTGACTTTATTATTTAGTTATAATAAGATTGATATCCGTGTTCTTACTTTCTGTCGGCGCGTCAATGTCCCAAACAGACCAAAGCTGGACCATGAAGAACGGAGTCCAGCAGATGATATAGACGAACACAATAACCACCGTCATCTTCACGGTCTTGATTCGTGCTTTGGACACCCCGGTCACGCTGCTGGTTCTGGAGGGCAGTCGAAAGGCCACCCCGCTGCCCCCCTCCTGATGCGTCTTTAGATAAAGGTTGACCTGGATGGCTCGACATATTTGCACCTGGCACACCACCACAGTCAAAATGGGTAAGATAAAGATGACCAGCGTGGTCCAAGTGATGTAGGTCTTCAGGCCCCAGGGCTGGATGAAGTCCGCCCAGCAGTCGAACACCCCGGGCGCCACCTGGACCCTCGAGAAGATGAACATCTGAGGCAGGGCGCCCACGAGGGAGATCGTCCAGGCGACGCACACTGGGATGTTCCAGCGCGCGTGCCTCCTCTGAAACTTGACCATGGGGTTGCATATAGCCTGGTAGCGGTCAATGGTCATCACCACAATCATGTAGGTGGACGCAAACATGCCCACTACCTGCAGATACTTCACCAAGCGGCACACCAGGTCTGGTCCAATGAACCTGTCAGTAATTTCCCACATGAGCTGCGGGCAAACCTGGAAAAACGCAACCACCAGGTCTGCGATGCACAGATGGAACACGAAGACACGCATCCTGGAGACCTGTTTGCGCCGCTTCCACAGAACCAGTAATAGCCCGGTGTTCAGGATAGAGGCGCTTACGAAGATAACACTGAGCAGCGCGATCTCTACTTTGGCAAGTTTCTCATCCCTGGGCGTGTCCTCAACCTCCATCATCATACTGAAGTTACCGAGACTGCTGTTAAACGGGTGCATGGTTTACTGACGGAGAGCGAAGAGGAGGCCCGCAACTTTACGCACGAGTGTTCTTCTGCAGAGAAACAAATACAAAGATTCATACACTGACTAAATGAGAAACGTTGATTTGCTATTATACTATTGTTATGATTGATCTACCATATCTGATCTTAACTTCTCAAATAACAATAAAAAGCAAGTCTGAGTGAGCAAGTTAAGTTGCGTTTAGGCTAATTAAACTTCGAAATTACAATGAATAAATGCTTATCAAATACTGACATCACATCTATGTCAAAACAAAATGGCCTAAATGTCCAAATAACTCAATGATTTCAATCCATAAAAATAAAAAAATAGGACCATAGGCTAAAGAAACGTAGGACTATAACTTAAACAGACACAACTTACTGATAATTCATTTGATTGAAGTGCGCAGGATAAGTCTACTGATGAGGTGTTGCAGTGGTTTCTCTGGGTTTTATATTATTCGCATGGGAGAGGGTGGGGTGGAGCTTCCGCACCACAGTCCGCGCATACAGCGGCTGCCGCTTTTCTTGACTAGAGAGCCCTTTACACTCTAGCGAGAAGTCTCAAATATGATCACTTGTATAATTAAAAAAAATGTAAATATTGTTTTCTTTTTTAGCATAACGCGTTCGTTTTTTATTTAGTTCGGTCAGCTAAAATCGAATTAAATCTAAGTCAAACGTATTTGTCACATAGCTACAGTTTACAGCAGGTATAAAAGGTGCAGCAAAATGATTGTGCTATAGCTCCCTCAACAACGCAGTAGGCCTACATTAATAAATAATAAACAATAACAACGAAAATAGTTTACAAAAATAAAAGTAGTAGAAGTAATAGAAGAGGTAATATGCATAGTAATAATGGACTGTATTTACAAATATAAAGTGGGTAGTGGAATCATTAACAGAACATCATAGTTGACTGTGTGCATGTTCTGAGTGCTTGTGTGTGTGTGTGTGTGTAAGTCTGTGTGTAAAGGTTGGATGTGTCGTTAGAATTCAAATCATTTCTAGCGTGTCAGGCTGCTACAGTAGGTTGTCTGTACTGTATTAGGCTAACAGATGTTTACATTGGACTGCACTAGGTATAGGTCTACTTGTTATATACAGTAAGCACCCAGTCTTTGGAAGTTGTCTCAGCCTGAAATTCAGTTTCCCTTTCCATAAAGAGCTCCATGCTTCTACATAATAATTCAGGTCTTTAGCCTATGTATTAGCTTCCTGGGACGATGAGATCATCCCAATTTACACAGATCTGAGCGTTCCTGCAACCCTAACCCCAAACTCCAAAATGTAATGTTCCTCAAATAAGTAGGTTTCAGTAATACAAATTTACACGTTTAAAAAACAAAACTTGATACAATTATCACAATTCATAATCCTAAGTCTGACGGTCGGTGGCATTGCTTAAAAATTAATGATATTATATTTCTTTGAGTGCCCTAATACCCAATGACCTATAGTCTCATCCTCCCTATATTGGCTATCCAGACAGACACAAACAATCAGTCCCATCACAGGGCATGGAGATGTGCCAATGTAGCAGAACACCATTAGTGTTCCTAACAACCCCCAGATGTCCTGAAACAGTCAGTGTTGATTCGAGACAGAGTTGACTTCAGCTGGTTAAATATGTTTTCTGTGGAGAAATTATTCGGACACTGTTGCCCTTTGGGTTCCTCCTTCTGGAGCTGACTATCACAACTATATCACACGCTAGTGTTCATGTGGAACAAATGAAAAATCAGGATAATTATATCACTAATTACTCTCACATGCCCATTGTAAAGATGTCGTGATGATAGGTGCCTTATGATCTGTGAATCTGACTGAGCTCAGCCTCTGTGCCCAGCTTGTCCTCCCCTCCCTCGCTGCACATATTCCTCTGGATCAGAATCCCTGGGAGTTGCAGGTGCTCCTCTGGTCCTGTAAGACATACAGCATTGGGTTTACCCACTAAGGGGGGGAGGGAGGGAGGGAGGGAGGGAGGAAGGGAGGGAGGGAGGGAGGGAATCTGATTATCTGTCTGAGTTACAATTCATATAAGGAAATCAGTCAATTTAAATAAATAATTAAGGCCCTAATCTATGGATTTCACATAACTGGGAATACAGATATGCATCTGTTGGTCACATATACTGTACCTTAAAAAAGTAGAGGCGTGGATCAGAAAACCAGTCTTTTGGATAGGGTGTTAACCCCGGTGTCCTGGCTAAATAGGGAAGTCAGTTAAGAACAAATTCTTATTTTCAATGACGACTTAGGAACAGTGGGTTAACTGCCTTGTTCAGGAGCAGAACGGCAGATTTTTACCTTGTCAGCTCAGTATCATGCTGAAACATGAGGTAATGGCGGCGGATGAATGGCAAGACAATGGGCCTCAGGATCTCGTCACGGTATCTATGTGCATTCAAATTGCCATCGATAAAATACAATTGTGTTCGTTGTCAGTAGCTTATGCCTGCCCATACCATAACCCCACCACCACCACCACGGGGAACGCTGTTCACAACATTGACATCAACCACCCACACAACGCCATACACGTGGTCTGTCATTGTGAGGCCAGTTGGACGTATTGCCAAATTCTCTACAATGATGTTGGAGGTGGCGAATGGTACAGAAATTACCATTCAATTCTCTGGCAACAGCTCTGGTGGACATTCTTGCAGTCAGCATGCCAATTGCTGGCTCTCTCAAAACTTGAGACATTTGTGGCATTGTGTTGTGTGACAAAACTGCACAATTTAGAGTGGCCTTTTATTGTCCTAATTTGATATTGATTACTGTACTGTTGGGTAGAGCATGCAAGTTAATCTGACTGTTGTGCATAGGACAATAAACATGAACCCCTTTGGATACATTTTTGTGAATTTAGTTTGAGGTCTCAAGCTACTGTTGCAAGTTAGAATAGTAGAATACACAAGGTCAAGTTCAGATTTTTGGTGGCCCCCACCCTCATCAAAATTGCCCATCCCTGGTGTAGAGTATATGACTGGGTATATGTATGCCTGATAAGAAAAGGTGTAGACTACCTAGGTGACTCAAAAGCATGTTAATATACAGTGCTTTTTGTGGTGCAAAAGAACACAAGGCACTGCAACGTGCTGCCGGAAGAGGTATGGTTTGATTTCGTGCTTGTAATGACAGACAAATGTTCACTGCAACAACAGGAACAAAATCACAACAATAATATCAGAGCAATGCCAACAAGCTCCCTTCACTTTTAAAGAGGGTAATTGTACTACCACAATGTTATTAACCTCGTCCCCAACCTCTATTGCTACAGCATAGAGACAGCTGAGAGCTGGCCGGGTTGGCGAAAGAACCATTTTATTAACCTTGTCTCCAGCCTCTATTGCTACAGCCGGGTTGGCGAGATAACCATTCTATTAACCTCGTCCCCAACCTCTATTGCTACAGCATAGAGACAGCTGAGAGCTGGCCAGGTTGGCGAGATAACCATTCTATTAACCTCGTCCCCAACCTCTATTGCTACAGCATAGAGACAGCTGAGAGCCGGCCGGGTTGGCGAGATAACCATTTTATTAACCTCGTCTCTATTGCTACAGCATAGAGACAGCTGAGAGCCGGCCGGGTTGGCGAGAGAACCATTTTATTAACCTCGTCTCTATTGCTACAGCATAGAGACAGCTGAGAGCTGGCCGGGTTGGCAAGATAACCATTCTATTAACCTCGTCCCCAACCTCTATTGCTACAGCATAGAGACAGCTGAGAGCTGGCCGGGTTGGCGAGATAACCATTCTATTAACCTCGTCCCCAGCCTCTATTGCTACAGCATAGAGACAGCTGAGAGCCGGCCGGGTTGGCGAGAGAACCATTTTATTAACCTCGTCTCTATTGCTACAGCATAGAGACAGCTGAGAGCCGGCCGGGTTGGCGAGAGAACCATTTTATTAACCTTGTCCCCAGCCTCTATTGCTACAGCATAGAGACAGCTGAGAGCCGGCCGGGTTGGCGAGATAACCATTCTATTTGCATCCATCTGCACCGTCTTCTCTGTGAGTAAACATAAATAGACAGTAATACCTTTTTTCCATCATTTCAAACATTCCACTGTAGGGTAAAACTAAAATGCTGCACATTTAGAAAACAACTTTACAAGAATCACACTTTTGCATTACAATTTTACTTGAAACAGAAACTGTTTAAACATTTTTATGGCCAGGCACCACCGGTTGAAATACAATTTTACTTGAAACAGAAACTGTTTAAACATTTTTATGGCCAGGCACCACCGGTTGAAATACAATTTTTGCATCTACCTTCACATTTTTTGATTTGTTGGTATTTTGGTCCACTACTAATAGTATTTTCAAAAAGTACAGCATTTTAAGCAGGTTGCAGCATTTTAAGCAGGTTTATTATCACAAATCTTGCCCTGGAGGCAGAACGGAGTGATTTCCGCTAGATAGGGCAGCTGCAAATTCATAATGATCCATATCATAAACATTTATGAAAACAAAAATGTGCTTGTTGGTCTTAATTTAAGGTTAGGGTTAGGCATTAGGATTATCAGTGTGGTTACGGTTAGGGTTAGGTTTAAAATGTATTTTTATTACTTTTTGGCTGTGCCAGCTAGTGAGGCAAGACCACTCTGCAGACCTGCCTCCAGGGAAAGATTTGTGACAATTAATGCTAAACTGCAATTTTTTTAAAATGGATTAATCCATAATTTCAAAGCTCACTACACAGAATTACACATTTAAAAGCCCATTTCATAGAGAATGTAACATTCTCAACTATATGTACTGTAGTTACTTACTTTGAAGAGATGGTGATTGGGTCTAAATTGAAATAGGTGTTTGACGTTTGATAATCAAAAGGAAGTATACTTGTCTTTAACTGCCGTTTCCCGAAAGTCAGATGCCAATTAATTTTCCTCAGCTTCAGAAGCATCTACATTCACAACATTTTGTGTGGTTATCCTTAGATATATTCTCGAGACTTGCCCAGAGGGAATTGTTAATTATGTTGTAAATCTTCTATTCTAGATCAAATTGTCTTCAGAAAAATTTGACAAAAATGCATTTTATGTACATGTCTTTAGTATTTGGCAGATAGAACGACAAAAAAAGTATTTAGCCACAATCTGCTCTGAGTAAATTCTCTCCTGGAGTGTCTTAACAAAATTATGCTGTGTTCATGTGCTAGTCGGAACTAGGAAACTCGGAAATGTGTGACTTGCTAACTGGTTGTAGTTATACACATGCCACGTTCAACCAGTTAGCAAGTCGGAAATGTCAGAGTTTCATGGTTCTGACTAGCACTTGAACCCGGCATGAAACCAATATTTAGGCTGACTAATGGCGTGTTCACTTGCTAGTCGGAATTGGAACCTCTGAGTTAAAGGGAGTGTAAATGATTTACAATAGCTTCCTATTGTTTGAATCTGATACTTCCCAAGTGACAAACTCGGGATCATATTTCTATAACGAGTCAGCAAATCGGAAACTTCTGAGTTTATTATTTCCGACTAGCATGTAAACGCGGGATTAATCCAGTGTCCAGAAAAATGTATTTGCGGGACAAGCATATGCACACATTTTAGATATCACATAATTTGCATATTTTAATACAATTTAAAAAAAAATGTTTAATACAAAAAAGTATTATTTGTATCTATATTCAACAGCCCAGTGGTGGAAAAAGTACTCAATTGTCATACACTGTGCCACTTGGGACCCCCCTACTTAAGTACTTTACACCACTGCTCGTGCCTGGCCTTAACTGAGTTCAAATGATTTATTTCCCAATAAATAAGTAACCATTAATAACTATGTAGACATTTTCTGTATAAATATTGTGTCAAAAATGTACCTTACATGTAAAATACGTAATTGGTCAAGGTCCAGTGATGGACAGTAAAACGGACCACTTAGTAGAGACGTTCACTCCCCAGCCCTTAACATAAAATAATTAGCTAAAATGGGAAGAACTGCAATGACAAAAAAGCAAAGCAAACCTTCGTCGCCTGAATTACAAGCCAAGTAAAATTACTTGTAAATCTACTTTGTCTCTTGAGCGTCAAGGGAAAGACAGCCGCGAGCTACTCAGTGACGCAAGCCTACCAGACAAGCTATATGCCTTATAAGCTTGCTTCGAGGCAAGCAACACTGAAGCATGCATGAGAGCACCAGCTGTTCTGGACGACTGTGTGATAACGCTCTCGGTAGCCGATGTGAGTCAAATCTTTGAACAGGTCAACATTCACAAAGCCGTGGGGCCAGAAGGATTACCAGGATGTGTACTAAGAGCATGCGCGGACCAACTGGCAAGTGTCTTCACTGATATTTTCAACCTCTCCCTGACCGAGTGTGTAATACCTACATGTTTCAAGCAGACCCCATAGTCCCTGTGCCCAAGGACGCGAAGGTAACCAGCCTAAATTATTACCACCCCGTAGCACTCACGTTGGTAACCATGAAGTGCTTTGAAAGGCTGGTCATGGCTCACATCAACAGCATCCTCCCGGATACCCTAGAACCACTCCAATTCGCATACCGCCTCAACAGATCCACAGATGACGCAATCTCAATTGCACTCCACACTGGCCTTTCCCACCTGGACAAAAATAACACCTATATGAGAATGCTATTCATTGACTACAGCTCAGCGTTTAACATCATAGTGCCCACAAGCTCATCACTAAGCTAAGGACCCTGGGACTTAATACCTCCCTCTGCAACTGGATCCTTGACTTCCTGACAGGCCGCCGCCAGGTGGTAAGGGTAGGCAACAACATGTCTGCTACGCAGATCCTCAACACGGGGGTCCCTCAGAGGTGTATGCTTAGTCCCCTCCTGTACTCCCTATTCACCCATGAATGGGTGGCCAAACACGACTCCAACACCATCATTAAGTTTGCGGACAACACAACAGTGATTTGGCCTGATCACCGACAACGATTAGACAGCCTATGGGGAGGAGTTCAGAGACCTGGCAGTGTGGTTCCAGGACACCAACCTCTCCCTCAATGTGAGCAAGACAAATGAGCTGATCGTGGACTACAGGAAAAGGTGGACCGAACAGGCCCGCATTAACATCGACGGGGCTATAGTGGAGCTGGTCGAGAGTTTCAAGTTCCTTGGTGTCCATGTCACCAACGTCATGGTCCATGGTCCAAACACACCAAGACAGTTGGGAAGAGGGCACGACAACACCTTTTCCCCCTCGGGAGACTGAAAAGATTTGGCACGGGTCTCCAGTTCCTCAAAAAGTTCTACAGCTGCACCATCGAGAGCATCCTGACCAGTTGCATTACCGCCTGGTATGGTAACTGCTCGGCATCTGACCGTAAGGCGCAACAGAGGGTAGTGCGTACTGCCCAGTACATCACTGGGGGCAAGCTTCCTGCCATCCAGGACCTATATACTAGGCAGTGTCAGAGGATAGCCCAAAAAATTGTCAAAGACTCCAGTCACCAAAGTCATAGACTGTTTTCTCTGCTACCGCACGGCAAGCGGTACCAGAGCACCAAGTCTAGGACCAAAAAGCTCCATAATAGCTTCTACCCCCAAGCCATAAGACTGCTGAACAATTAATCAAATGGCCACTGGATTATTTACATTGACAACCCCCCTCCTCCATTTGTTTTGTACACTGCTGCTACTCACTGTTTATTATCTATGCATAGTCACTTCAGCCCTACCTACATGTACAAATTACCTCGATTCACCTGTACCTCTGCACATTGACTCAGTATCAGTACCCCTTGTATATAGCCCCGTTATTGTGTTACTTTTTATTCTTTTTTACTTTACTTTAACTCTTTCTTGAACTGCACTGTTGGTAAAGGGCTTGTAAGTGAGCATTTTATGGTAAGGTCTACACATGTTGTATTCGGCGCAAATAAAGTTCTGATTTGATTTTATCCTTAGGATGTTGGATCCCATGGGTCTGCTGGCTCTCTTGAGAATCATGAAATGGAGTCAGTCGGCAGTAATGATTCCTCTGAAATTGAGCCCAACCAGGATGAAGGCCTACCTGTGGTGGCAGGTTTGGTGGTAGAGATTTCAAATGTTTGCCCTGAGAGTCCTATGAGAGATGATTTTGGACCTGTATGAGTGAGGTTGCTTTGGCCGACCCATACCGTATGTTGTTTCATGCTGGGTAAAGGATGAACTGGGAACTGTTGCAATCGTCAAAGTTTTGTTAACTGGAATTGTTTGTATTAATTTGGGGACAGGTCGAAACTCATGAAACATTCATGGCCATTTAGCTAGCTAGCTTGCTGTTGCTAGCTACTTTGTCCTGGGATATAAACATTGGTTTGTTGTTTTACCTGAAATGCTCAAAGTCCTTTTTTCTGGATCTTTGTAGAATTTGGACCCATTTTGAGTCACACAAAATAGTGTGTTCTCTACTCCGACAATTAATCCACAGATAAAAGGGGAAACCTAGATAGTTTCCAGTAATCCCTCTTCCTTCTTCTTCAGTCTTCTTCTTTAGTCTTCTTCTCATGGAGCCTGGTGTCTTCATGAGGAGCATGAGGACCTTCCCAGCGTGCTGAATGACCTGAGCCACATCACCCAGTGTGTGGAACAGTGCCTCCTAGAGGACAGGCAGCAACCCAAGGAGGCATAAGGACAGGGGCCAAATGTATCAAGTGTCTCAGAGTAGGAGTGCTGATCTGGGATCAGGTCCCCCCATCCTTTTAATCTTATTCATTATGATCTAAGTCAAAACTACATGAATACTATCCTTCACTATCTATTGCATCTTAGCAGCTCTGTCACTGCTCATCCATATATTTTATACTTCTATATTCTCATCCCATTCCTTTATTAGATTGTGTGTATTAGATTTAGTTGTGGAATTTGTTAGATATTAGATTTTGTAGTAGAATTATTAGATATTACCTGTTTGATACTGCTGCACCGTCAGATCTAGAAGCATAAGCATTTCGCTACACTCACAATATAATCTGCTAATCATGTGTATGTAACCAACAAAATTGTCAGGACCCGGTTACGAACCCAGGTCTCCGGTGTGAAGAAGATGAGGCAGACACAGCAGTACTTGAGATGGTGTTTTAATAAAGTAAAAGGAAAGTTCTTCAGGCAAAAATAGAAATCCACAACGTCAAAAGTAATTCCAAGAGAACAAAGGTAATCCTCCAAGACAAAAAGGTAAAGCCACAAGGTGGTAGGTACAGCAGAAAAAGCCTCAAAAGATAATCAAAAATAAATATACAAGAACAAAAACAGAGTACCACAAGCGAGTCCAACTGGTGCAACAAATGTTCACAGCATCGCTGGGTGCCAACATTCAAACACAGAGCAAAGAACTGAGGAAAACTAAGGGTTTAAATACAATCAAGGGAAACCAGGCACAGGTGCAAATAATAACTGGAAACAAGGGAAAACAAAAGGGTCAAAAAGCACAATGGGGGCATCTAGTGACCAAAACCGGAACAACCCTGGCCAAATCCTGACAAAAATTTGATTCAATTTTGATTTGATCCTAGATCAGCACTCCTACTCTAGGACACTTCATGAATATGACATGGATAGTAATGTAATTATTCAGCCCAGAGTCATATATATATATATACTAGATATCTTTATATGGCTTTGATTCAGCTGTATTTGATGAATTCTGAATCTATACAAATAATGAGATAACAGCATGTAAAATGGTATGACTGGACACAGGTAGGTTAGGGTGAATTCAGTGCTGTAGCGACTAGTGAGGTCTTCTCCATTTATTTAGCAATTGCTTAATATGGACTTTGTAGCCTACATGTCTGTGCATTCACTGAGTCAATAATGTGTTAATAATAACAATAATAATACCAATTCAGTGGCTTGACTTTAGAGCAGGTTTTGCTCATCAGCTTGTTGGTCACATTTACTGGGTTTGGAAGAGATTAAAGATGAAGTCGGGACAACAAATTCTTAACATATGTATTATTTTGTCAATGGTTATCTTCGTGAGACTATAAATGTTGCATAAGGTGAAAAGTTCCTCAAGCATAAGTAATTATATGCTTTGGTTATACTAACGACAGAGTTTAATTCTATTAAGGAAAGAGACCAATGTCATTTTTATATTCAGTTCTATGGCTGTTCCATTCATGTGTTAGGTACTGTACTATTCTATAGTGTCTATAGGTGTGTGTGTGCATTCTATGCAACTTCACCTCTGAAGATATGAATGTGTGCTACAAGGCAGTGGCTAAAATTATTTCCCCCAGCACCCTGCATGCCAGAGGAGGGAGATTGTTGGTGACCTGTTGCTAGGCTACGAAGAAACACAATCTGTCCCTGTCTTTGTAGTTGTTGCAGAAACATGCAGGCTGGGGAGAAGAGGAAGAAAACCTGGGACCCCAGTCCCTTCAGGCAACAGCAGTGAGTCCAATCATCCTTCATCTTTCTTTCACTGTGGAACCATTTAACTCTTATCCCTATTCCACATGTCATTTGACTGACATACAGTACATGTACCATATACCACAGGGTGGTATGCAGAGTAGACACAGCTAGATTATTTACTTTTGTAGGTTAAGCAAGGCTGTATTGGTTATACTTGAATACTGATTCACATACCAAAATAGTAGGCAGCAGGCTGTAATGTGTATGCATGCAAGCAATTGTATGTAGGAAGGCACTTTGTATCTCATATGGGTGAAAATGTGGAGATAATTTATGCCACCATATTTTTTTGAATGCGTGAACACAATGACACACACAGCATCACAGACACAGATTGAGTGCTCTTTTTGTGGTGGAGATTTATCTGCCTCTTATCTTGATTCTGGCAGACATTTGCAGACTACAACATGTTCCTCTGCCAAAGACGTCACTCAGATATAGAATAGAAGATGAACGGTTTCCTGCCAGCTTTCAGTTATGTGAATTTATCCCAATAGTAAAGATGAGACTGTTAAAACACTGATGAAGTTCTGGTTTACTTCAACAGCATGACATTTTGGCCCCAGGGTCACCCTGTGGTGTTTCCACATGTCCACACAGACCACTGGACCAAAATGAAGACTGCGGTATGGACTTCACCAGTACTTTATATGTAGCCTGATTGATGTGCTCAAAGCAGTATCACTGGTTATGCATAGGGCCAGGAGTCTTTACTGGTAAGGTCTTGTGGTCAGGAAAATCCCCTGGCCCTACATGAATAATTGAGGAAAACTATCATATACTGTAGCTACACCCTTGAACTTTTTCATATTTTGTTACATTACAAAGTGGGATTAAAATAGATTTAATTGTAGTTTCTGGTCATTGATCTACACAAAATACTCCATAACGTCAAAGTGAAAAGAAAATTATACACAGTTTTTAACTAATTAATAAAAAGTTAATAACTTAATATAGTCGTTGCATATGTATTCACCCCCTTTATTTAGGCAAGCCTAAATTAGTTCAGAAGTAAAATTTGGCTTAACAAATCTCATAATAAATTATTTATACTAATAGGAGTTGACATAATTATTTATTGACTACCCCTTCCTCTGTCCCCCATACATTCAACATCTGTAAGATCCCTCACCCAAGTATTGAATTTCAAGCATATATTCAACTACAAAGACCAGGGAGCTTTTCAAAAAACAGGGCAGTGATTGGTAGATATATCTTTAAGCATGGTCAATATAATAATTATGCTGTGGATGATGTATTAAACCACCCAGATACATCAAAGATGCAATCGTCCTTCTGAACTGAGCTGCAGCAAGGAAACTGCTCAGAGATGTCACATTGCGGCCATTGGTGATTTTAAAACAGCTACAGAGTTCAATGGTTTGATGGGAGAAAACTGAAGATGACAAGACCTTGACAGAATTTTGAAAATAATACAGGGCCAATATTGCACAATGCAGGTGTGGAAAGCTCTTATGAGACTTACCCAAGAAGACTCACAGCTCTAATCTCTGCCAAAGGTGTTTCAAACATGTGTTGACTCAGGGGAGTGAACACTTATCTAATAAGGTATACAGTGCCATCGAGAGTAATTCTTGCCCCTTGACCTTTTCACATTACGTTACAGCCTTATTCTAAAATTGATTCAATTCATTGTTTTCCTCATCAATCTACACACAATATCCCATAATGACAAAGCAAAAAAAGTTTAGACATTTTTGCAAATTTATAACATATAAAAACCAGAAATACCAAATTTACACAAGTAGTCAGACGTTTTGCTATGAGACTCAAAATTGAGCTCAGGTGCATGCTGTTTCCATTGATCATTCTTGAGATGTTTCTACAACTTGATTGGAGTCCGCCTGTGATAAATTGAATTCATTGGACATGATTTGGAAAGGCACACGCTTGTCTATATAAGGTCCCACAGTTGACATTACATGTTAGAGCAAAAACCAATCCATGAGGTAGAAGGAATTGTCCGTAGAGCTCTGAGACAGGTTTGTGTAGAGGCACAGATTTGGGGAATGCTACCAAAAAATGTCTACAGCATTGAAGGTCCCCAAGAACACAGTGGCCTCCATCATTCTTAAAATTAAGGAGATTAGAACCATCAAGACTCTTCCTAGAGCTGGCCGCCCGGCCAAACTGAGCAATCGGGGGAGAAGGGCCTTTGTCAGGGAGGTGACTAAGAACCTGATGGTCACTCTGACAGAGCTCCAGTTCCTCTTTGGAAATGGGAGAACCATCCAGAAGGACAACCATCTCTGCAGCACTCCACCAAACAGGCCTTTATGGTTTAGCTAGACGGAAGCCACTCCTCAGTAAAAGGCACATGACAGCCCACTTGAAGTTTGCCAAAAGGCACCTAAAGACTCTCAGACCATGAGAAACAAGATTCTCTGGTCTGATGAAACCAAGATTGAACTCTTTGGCCTGAGTGCCAAAAGTCACGTCTGGGGAAAATCTTGCACCATCCTTACGGTGAAGCATGGTGGTGACAGCATCATGCTGTGGGGATGCTTTTCAGTGGCAGGGATTGGGAGACTAGTCAGGATCGAGGGAAAGATGAACAGAGCAAAGTACAGAGAGATCCTTGATGAAAACCTGCTCCAAAGTACTCAGGATCTCAGACTGGGGCAAAGGTTCACCTTCTAACAGGACAACGACCCTAAGCACACAGCCAATACAATGCAGGAGTGGCTACGGGACAAGTCTCTGAATGTCCTTGAGTGGCACAGCCAGAGCCTGGACTTAAACCCGATCGAATATCTTTGGAGAGACCTAAAAATAGCTGTGCAGCGACGCTCCCAATCCAACCTGACAGAGCTTGAGAGGATCTTCAGAGAAGAATGGGAGAAACTCCCCAAATACAGGTGTGCCAAGCTTGTAGCTTCATACTCATGAAGACTGTAATAACTGCCAAAAGTGCTTCAACAAAGTACTGAGTTAAGGGTGAGCACAGCCATTATAACCAAACATCATGGAACTTCCCCTTGCACAGAGTTAATAAATGACTCATGACACAATGTATATTAGACCAGAAAGCATGGAGCTGTTGCTACACGTTGAAATGGTTGGCAATTTAAATAGTCAAGAGAACGCAGAGACGAGGTCCCAACGTTGGAATGGCTTCCGCTCTATAGACCAAGCAGACTGAGCCAGATGTTGCAAAATGGTTAAAAGTAAATCTCTACACTGAAATGGTTAAGAAATCTACAAACTAAAGACCAACTATTCAGTCTGCAGCTGTTTAAATACTTTAGTCTGGTAAACGCATCGGATCTAAGAACAATGGTACTCTGAAAGATCTTTTCTCAAGAACAATTCCGAATGGTACTCTGACGTATCCATTATAACAAGCTACAACTACGAAAGACTTTGATCTGTCAACAGACTATCCAGCAGACAGACCGGCGATCGCAGAGAAGGACAACAAAAGCATACACTCGTAAATATGTAAATAGCATTTTCTTTTCGAATGAGCGGTTGTTCATGTTCAAAGTATTCGCATTTCCATGAGTGTAGTTATTGACTGTATGGACGTGGGTCCACTCTGAGTTTCCCGCTCTTGAGCTGCCCCCCCTTCCTTTGTCTACCAAACTGTCATATCGGCATAGCCCACTCGGGACTTTTCAGTGTATCATGTCAGTTACCAATGTATAACTGCTGTGTGTTTTTTTTTATGTAATTCTGCGATTGATTAGTTAGTTAGTAAATAAATAATTCAGCCAATTGGTATATCGCTGATTCATGATTTATGATGATAGGGTTTGTGCAGATATCCAAGGGTTTGCGACATTCAGGAATGAGACTGATGAGGTAATACATTAATATAAGATTTAATTAGGGAAATATAGACTCTTTACACATTTTCCCGTGGTGCCCCGACTTCCTAGTTAATAAAAATGTACATGATTAGTTTTAATCATGTAAGGAATAATTACACATAGACAATCGATTTGATAATATAACAGTCTTCACATTTAATCATAGTCACGTTACGACAGGCTATAAGCTTAACAACATTTGGAAAAAGTCAAGGGATCTGAATATTAGTGTTTTTTTTTTATTATAAATATTATAATTTTTCTTCCACTTTGACATTTTAGTATTTTGTTGAGCGCATTGACAAAAAAAATGACTAAATCCAATTTAATCCCACTTTGTAAGACAATAAAATGTGAAGAAATCTAAGGGGGGTGTATACTTTCTATTTGCACTGTATATCCTTTAGAATGATTTGTAAATCACATTTGGGTTCTATTCACCCAGGTACCCACGTATCTGGTCTCAATGCCAGCTGCCATGGTGAAGGAAAAAGGTACTGTAATATTACGCCTGAGCATGAGCAAACTAATTAGACATATGACATATGGTTTCTCATAACTGATCATGCAACCAATCATCAGACATAATGAAAATGTGAAAGAACATTCCATAAACAAGTCTTTCTTCTAAATTAAGTGAAGTAATGCTGATGGAATTGATTGAAGTCCAAGTCTACTATTCCTCCACTCCTGATAGTGCACCTCTCATTAACACAACCAGTCCATATTGAATTAGATTTTAATTACATTAGCATCCTACTCATTGTCCAGTCTCCAAAAAGTAAAATATGGGATTTTGAAGAGAACATTTGACACTGACTGTGATTATTTTTCGCCTTTCTCCTACTTTTCAGTTTGATGACATAACCCGAGAGCCCAGAGAACAGGTTTTGTGAAGAGTTCTGTAAAGTTTAACATATTTTGTCATGACCTCAAAGCCTTCTCTCTAGGAGTGTGGCAGTGGCTCTTTTCAAACTCACTGTGTACTGACTGTCTCTGCGCTGACAGCTGTTGATCTGCTTGCTGTATTTATCTCTTCTGCAGCTTGTAGGTTGGTGCATCTAGTCATTTGGTGACTGGTATTTCTTACAGTAGGTCTTCTTGCTAGGCCGGTTATGAGGGTCCAGTGTGTTGGTAGCTTGGTAGGTTGAAATAAGGCTCTACTGTGCTGAGGTGAGTTCCCCAAAAACATAAAAATCATCTTTTGCATGAAGAACATTGTTGGTCCCTGCCCTTGTTCCTAGATCCTCAAGTGTATGGGATGGGTCCGGCTGGTTTGCACAACCATCTATTTCCTCCCCTGACTCAAATGTCTGAGGCTTCACCTAATCATCCTAACACTTCTAAGGCACAAGGTAAATCCTCTTCAGGGTTACTTTTGTTATTAATGATCTGTTCAACATAAATAATGACGGAGATAATGACTTGATCTAACTGAGCTCAGACTGGAATTTTTCTGGTCAAATTTGCTCATGTCATGCTGTTTTGTTTGCCTCTAGGCATGTCCCAGAGTACTCTGGGGGGTAACACCTCTCTCCAAAACCTGCCCCAGTACAGGAACGAATACAACGACCGTGCCAGGAGGGGTTTCCGCTACTGGCCCATCGAGAAGAAGGCCCCTAAATGTGAGTGTCTTATAAACAGGCATTTGTCTTCTCCCCTCTTATGTCTCCCTGGTTACACAGGTTTACATAACCTATATCACACGGGACAGTGTGACATTCACATACACATGTGAGAGAGGGGAATGAGATCTCTCCTTAAGTCTCTTTAATTTAAGTTCCCGCTGTGCAAGATCCCTGGCCTTCTCAACCTTTACACTTTCATCTCTCTCATATTTATAAAGCTGCCACCAGACTCTGCAGAGACAAACCCTGTTAACTCCATCTCTCCCTCCGCTCCACAGAGTTGACACCCATCCCTCCGTCTGATCCAGAGTTGACACCCATCCCTCCCCCTGCTCCACAGAGTTGACACCCATCCCTCCGTCTGATCCAGAGTTGACACCCATCCCTCTTCCTGCTCCACAGAGTTGACACCCATCCCTCCGTCTGATCCAGAGTTGACACCCATCCCTCTTCCTGCTCCACAGAGTTGAAACTCATCCCTGCTGCACAGAGTTGACACCCATCCCTCCCCCTGCTCCACAGAGTTGACACCCATCCCTCTTCCTGCTCCACAGAGTTGACACTCATCCCTCCGTCTGCTCCACAGAGTTGACACCCATCCCTCTTCCTGCTCCACAGAGTTGACACCCATCCCTCCGTCTGATCCAGAGTTGACACCCATCCCTCTTCCTGCTCCACAGAGTTGACACCCATCCCTCCGTCTGATCCAGAGTTGACACCCATCCCTCTTCCTGCTCCACAGAGTTGACACCCATCCCTCTTCCTGCTCCACAGAGTTGAAACTCATCCCTGCTGCACAGAGTTGACACCCATCCCTCCCCCTGCTCCACAGAGTTGACACCCATCCCTCTTCCTGCTCCACATAGTTGACACTCATCACTCTGTCTGCTCCACAGAGTTGACACCCATCCCTCCGTCTGATCCAGAGTTGACACCCATCCCTCTTCCTGCTCCACAGAGTTGACACCCATCCCTGCTCCACAGAGTTGACACCCATCCCTCCCCCTGCTCCACAGAGTTGACCTCCACCCCTCTTCCTGCTTCACAGAGTTGACACTCATCCCTCCCCCTGCTCCACAGAGTTGACACCCATCCCTCTTCCTGCTCCACAGAGTTGACACCCATCCCTCCGTCTGATCCAGAGTTGACACCCATCCCTCTTCCTGCTCCACAGAGTTGACACCCATTCCTGCTGCACAGAGTTGACACCCATCCCTCCCCCTGCTCCACAGAGTTGACACCCATCCCTCCTACATAGAGTTGACACTCATCCCTTCCCCTGCTCTACAGAGTTGACACCCATCCCTCCTCCACAGAGTTGACACACATCCTCCACTCTGCTTCAGGATCTCTAATCCCCATCCCTTCTTCTCCTACAGGCTTTGGTTGTAACCAACTCCCTCCCTCTGCTTTAGATCCTCTTAGATCCCTTATCTAAATGTTTCTGACTCGTGTAGGTTAGTAAATGAATTCTCACATATGCCAGGGTTTAACACTACAGGAAATACAGTATTATTGGTTGTGTATACAGATTTCCAGATGTTATCGCAATCCAAAAAATGTAAAGAAAGAATTTAAGAAATATCAGAATGAGCAATGTCAGAGTCCGGAATATACATTTAAATATCAGCTAACATACAGTTTGGATGGAACTATGTCTTCTCTGACTTACCTTCTTTGCATGGGATTTGATCATCAGTACAATGCTTTGTGAAGTAGTGCATATTGGTGTCTCCATAAAAGGGTTTCAGACTGAGAGGCCCAAAGCGATGCCTATATTTTAGAGTAACAGCATGCCTGTGAGTTATGATAGAATGGATCGTCTCTTTGGAGATGATGTTGACTAGCACCCAGCCAGGTGACTGATGATGATGTAATACCTGCTCTAGGTCATGGACACAGCTTTGGAGCCTACAAGACCTTACTGGGATTACCAAGAGTCTGAAGGAGGAGAAGCTTTAGCTATTTTCAATGTTTGAAGTTTGATGAAACATTCTTATCTTTCATGGAATCTAGTGTAGTAGGATGTCCCATGGGGGACTGGGCTAGTAAACAGGCTTAAACTAAAACCTTGTTGTTGTGCCTCCTTATTTTAGATAATACTACATGGTGTCAGAAGTGGTTTTAATAATCACATAAATGTGAAGGACGTACCAAGTAAATCATACATTCAGGCCGACAGGCTGTTTGAAAGCAGGGAGGGCACAGTGTTGGAGATAAACAGCTCAGATCATTATTGTGTTAGCTAACTAGCAAGAACTAAGTTACTGCTAAGCAACATGTTGCAAGAGGAAGAAACTGGCGGGATTTCAGGGTTTGCGACTCCAAGTTCAACAGGCTCTCGCGCAAACAAGGACAGGTCAGTGGCTAGTGCTGACGGATTTCGCATTAGTCCTCTGGAGAATTTTGATTGTATGGACATTCAAAACTGGCTGAACTGGATCAGGCGCTTTGAAAGGTACAGAGTAGCATCAGCCTTAAATTAACACACTGATCTACTCTATGGGTGATGAAGCCGAGAATACATTGACTGAGGAAGAGAAACTTAACTACAGTGACGTTAAAGACTGTTTTGAAATGCATTTTGTAGGGAGACACAACATTATATTTGAGAGAGCTAGGTTTAATGTGCTCAAACAGGAGCATGGTGAAACCACCAACAGTTTTATCACAGCTATTCACAAGCTAGCAGAACATTGTCAGTTTGGTGCACAAACAGAACAGAGACAGACTGGAGAAAATAATCACAGACAGCACAAGTAGCCACTTAAAGTGTTTGTTGCAAATGTGGGAAATCCCCTTTCCACAGCTAGAAAGATTGCCCAGCAAAGGATGCAGAATGCAGGAACTGTCACAGGAGAGGACACTTTCAGCTGTTTTTTCGATTAAAGCAAATGCATGAGGTCTCAGAGGAGGTACAGCAGGACAGCATATTTCTGGGAGAAGTAAGGGAAAACAATGCTGGCTGGCACTCAGACCTTAAACTCAATGGGGAGGTTGTGTCATTTAAACTAGACACCGGGGCAGCAGTGACAGCAATCCCAACTAGGCTGTATAGCTATAGTAGAGATGGCCTTTTGCTCTCCATAAACAAAAAGCTGTACGGGCCCAGTAATAAGATATTACCAGTGGTAGGAGAGTAAAGACAAAAGTGCCATCCAGCCTGTCTTCATCATTGACTCTCTAGCCAGACCGTTCCTGGGGCTGCCAGTAATTGAAGCGTTGCTTTATGATTAACAACTCATGTTGTGATCATAACAAGTCCTTCTGCTCACCCGACCTAGAATTCCTTACAATCAAATATCGGCCATTCTATCTACCAAGAGAATTATCGTCAGTTATAGTCACAGCTGTGTACATCTCCCCCCTCAAGCGAACACCAAGACAACACTCAAGGAACTTCACTCAACTCTATGTAAACTAGAAACTATATACCCGGAGGCTGCATTTATTGTAGCTGAGGATTTTAACAAATCAAATTGGAGATCATTGTTACCTAAATGTTATCAGCATATCGATTGCATGACACGAAGGGCTAATACTCTCGACCACTGCTACTCCAACTTCCACGATGCATACAAAGCCCTCCCCCGCCCTCCCTTTGGCAAATCCGACCATGACGGATTTGGGCAGAAACTCAAACAGGATGTACCAGTGATGAGAACCATTCAACGCTGGTCTGACCAATCAGAAGCCACGCTCCAAGATTGTTTTGATTACGCGGACTGGAATATGTTCCAGTCAGCCTCAAAGAACGACATTGATCTATACACTGACTCGGTGAGTAAGTTTATAAATAAGTGCTTTGGAGATGTCGTACTCACTGTGACTTAAAACCTACCCTAACCAGAAACCGTGGATGGATGGCAGCATTCACCAAAAACTGAAAGTGCGATCCACCACATTTAACCATGGAAAGAGGTCTGGTGATATGGCTGCATATAAACAGTCTAGTTATTTCCTCTGCAAGGCAATCAAACAAGTGAACTGCCGGGACAGGGACAAGGTGGAGTCGCAATTCAACGGCTCAGACACAAGACGTATGTGGCAGGGTCTACAGGAAATCATGGGCTACAAAAACAGCCACGTCACAGGTAGCAACATCACGCTTCCAGACAAACTAAACACAATTTTTGTTCCCGCTTTGAGGATAATACAGTGCCACGGTCGCAGCTCGCTAACAAAGACTGCGCCCCCCCCTCCCTCCTTCTCAGTGGCTGACGTGAGTGAAACATTTAAACATGTTAACCCTCGCAAGGCTGCTGGCCCAGACGGCTATCCCTAGCCGTGTCCTCAGAGCATGCTCAGACCAGCTGGCTGGTGTGTTTACGGACATATTTAATCGTTCCATATCCCAGTTTGTTGTCCCCACATGCTTCAAGATGGCTACCATTGTTCCTGTACCCAAGAAGGCAAAGAGAACTGAACTAAATGACTACCGCCCCGTAGCACTCACTTCTGTCATCATGATGTGCATTGAGAGGCTAGTCAAGGATCATATCACCGCCACCTTACCGGCCACCCTAGACCCACTTCAGTTTGCATACCGCCCCAACAGGTCCACAGATGACGCAATCGCCATCGCACTGCACACTGCCCTATCCCATCTGGACAAAAACAATACTTACAGTAGGGCAAAAAAGTATTTAGTCAGCAAGATCTCACCCCGTGGGGTCAAAATGATCACAAGAACGGTGAGCAAAAATCCCAGAACTACACGGGGGGACCTAGTGAATGACCTGCAGAGAGCTGGGACCAAAGTAACAAAGCCTACCATCAGTAACACACTACGCCACCAGGGACTCAAATCCTGCAGTGCCAGACGTGTCCCCCTGCTTAAGCCAGTACATGTCCAGGCCCATCTGAAGTTTGCTAGAGAGCATTTGGATGATCCAGAAGAAGATTGGGAGAATGTCATGGTCAGATGAAACCAAAATATAACTTTTTGGTAAAAACTGAAATTGTTGTGTATGGAGGACAAAGAATGCTGAATTGCATCCAAAGAACACCATACCTTCTGTGAAGCATGGGGGTGGAAACATCATGTTTTGGGGCTGTATTTCTGCAAAGGGACCAGGACGACTGATCCGTGTAAAGAAAAGAATGAATGGGGCCATGTATCGTGAGATTTTGAGTGAAAACCTCCTTCCATCAGCAAGGGCATTGAAGATGAAACGTGGCTGGGTCTTTCAGCATGACAATGATCCCAAACACACCGCCCGGGCAACGAAGAAGTGGCTTCATAAGAAGCATTTCAAGTTGAAAGTCCATGTTGCCCAGCAACAGCCCCAAAACATCACTGCTCTAGAGGAGATCTGCATGGGGGAATGGGCCAAAATACCAGCAACAGTGTGTGAAAACCTTGTGAAGACTTACAGAAAACGTTTGACCTCTGTCATTGCCAACAAAGGGTATATAACAAAGTATTGAGATAAACTTTTGTTATTGACCAAATACTTATTTTCCACAATTTGCAAATAAATGAATTAAAAATCCTACAATGTGATTTTCTGGAATTTTTTTCTCATTTTGTCTGTCATAGTTGAAGTGTACCTATGATGAAAATTTACAGGCCTCTCTCATCTTTTTAAGTGGTAGAACTTGCACAATTGGTGGCTGACTAAATACTTTTTTGCCCCACTGTATATAAGAATGCTGTTCATTGACTACAGCTCAGCATTCAACACCATAGTACCCTCCAAGCTCATCATCAAGCTGGAGACCCTGGGTCTCAACCCCTCCCTGTGCAACTATGTCCTGGACCTTCTGATGGGCCGCACCCAGGTGGTGAAGGTAATAAACCCCCACAAGTGTGTGTGCTCAGCCCTCTCCTGTACTCGCTGTTCACCCACGAATGCATGGCCATGCACTCCTCCAACTCAATCATCAAGTTTGCAGACGACACAACACTAGTGGGCTTGATCGCCAACAACGATGAGACAGCTTACAAGGTGAGGGCACTCGGAGTGTGGTGTCAGGAAAACAACCTCTCACTCAACGTCAACAAAACAAAGGAGATGATTGTGGACTTCAAGAAACAGCAGAGGGAGCACACCCCTATCCACATTGAAGGGTCAGCAGTGGAGAAGTTTTAAGTACCTGCGCGTAGACATCACAAACAAACTGAAATGGTCAACCGCATGGCTCTCCAGAGGGTGGTGCGGTCTGCACAACGCATCACCTGGGGCAAACTACCTGTCATGCGTGACACCTACAGCACCCGATGTCACAGGAAGGCCAAAAAGATCATCAATGACAACAACCACCCGAGCCACTGCTTGTTCACCCCGCTATCATCCAGAAGGCAAGGTCAGTACAGTGCATCAATGCTTGGACCGAGAGATTGAGAAACAGCTTCTATCTCAAGGCCATCAGACTGCTAAACAGCAATCACTAACTCAGAGAAGCTGCTGCCCACATTGAGACCCAATCATTGGACACTTTAATAAATGGATCACTAGTCACTTTAAATAATGCCACTTTAATAATGTTTACATATCTTACATTACTCATATCACATGTATATACTGTATTGAGACCCAATCACTGGACACTTTAATAAATGGATCACTAGTCACTTTAAATAATGCCACTTTAATAATGTTATATTTTACATTACTCATATCACATGTATATACTTTATTTTATACCATCTATTGCACCTTGCCTATGCCGCTCGACCATCGCTCATCCATATACTTATTTGTAAATAGATTTGTGTGCTTTAGGTCGTTGTTGGGAATTGTGGAAACGCATTTATGCGCAAAACTTACTATAGCCTAATAACCATCATATCGATTGGAGTCAGGCAATTGACATGTTGTATGGTCCGCCCACTACTATGAGGCGTTATACGTGTCTATACCTCAATTGTAACATGTAATATTAAACTAACAACTAATAAAGCAATGTCGCAATAGAGTGATTATTGGAAGATTCTAACTGCTCATGTGTTTAACTTTTTATTTGGTATACGGTGGCCTACCAGTATAGAATGTATTAACTCCTACACCAGGCTGTTAAAACGAAAGCCAAGTCAACAAACAGATTACCGACCATTTCGAATCGCACCGTACCTTCTCCGCTATGCAATCTGGTTTCAGAGTTGGTCATGGGTGCACCTCAGCCACGCTCAAGGTCCTGAACGATATCTTAACCGCCATCGATAAGAAACAATACTGTGCAGCCGTATTCATTGACCTGGCCAAGGCTTTCAACTCTGTCAATCACCACATCCTCATCGGCAGACTCGATAGCCTTGGTTTCTCAAATGATTGCCTCGCCTGGTTCACCAACAACTTCTCCGATAGGGTTCAGTGTGTCAAATCGGAGGGCCTGTTGTCCGGACCTCTGGCAATCTCTATGGGGGTGCCACAGGGTTCAATTCTTGGACAGACTCTCTTCTCTGTATACATCAATGATGTTGCTCTTGCTGCTGGTGAGTCTCTGATCCACCTCTACGCAGACGACACCATTCTGTATACTTCTGGCCCTGTACGCTCTCGTTGGCTGGCCCTCGCTTCATACTCGTCACCAAACCCACTGGCTCCAGGTCATCTACAAGACCTTGCTAGGTAAAGTCCCCCCTTATCTCAGCTCGCTGTTCACCATAGCAGCACCCACCTGTAGCACGCGCTCCAGCAGGTATATCTCTCTGGTCACCCCCAAAACCAATTCTTCCTTTGGCCGCCTCTCCTTCCAGTTCTCTGCTGCCAATGACTGGAACGAACTACAAAAATCTCTGAAACACTTATCTCCCTCACTAGCTTTAAGCACCAGCTGTCAGAGCAGCTCACATATTACTGCACCTGTACATAGCCCATCTATAATTTAGCCCAAACAACTACCTCTCCCCCTACTGTATTTATTTATTTTGCTCCTTTGCACCCCATTATTTCTATCTCTACCTTGCACATTCTTCCACTGCAAATCTACCATTACAGTGTTTTTCTTGCTATGTTGTATTTACTTCGCCACCATAGCCTTTTTTGTGTGTCTTTTTGCCTTTACCACCCGTATCTCACCTCATTTGCTCACATTGTATATAGACTTATTTTTCTACTGTTTTATTGACTGTATGTTTGTTTTACTCCATGTGTAACTCTGTTGTTGTATGTGTCGAACTGCTTTGCTTTATCTTTGCCAGGTCGTAATTATAAATGAGAACTTGTTCTCAACTTGCCTACCTGGTTAAATAAAGGTGAAATAAAATAATATATATATTTCAAAAACCATGCCTCATTAGTGCAATAATTATTCATAAATTTATTTCTCCATATAGTAACAACACTGTAATCAAATGGAGTCTTGCAAAATGGCAGGAATATAGAGCTTCCAGATGAACTCGCAAATTGATAGATTTAATATCAGTTTACCCTACCCAAATACATTAGGGGACGACTCAAGAACTGACCTAAGATCAGTATGTAGGGTCAGTCATACTATTCCACATTGTGCTCTTGAATTTTGTGTTCCTTGAGGAATATTTGCTCAAACTTTTTCTAACTACCAAAAGATCCAAACCAGGGACTCTATCGCCAATGTCTTTTTGACATCAAATCAGTCGCGTGGATTCCCCTTTCAGCGCGCACGTGGCACTCCACACTGCCCTTTCCCACCTGGACAAAAGGAACACCTATGTGAGAATGCTATTCATTGACTACAGCTCAGTGTTCAGCCCCATAGTGCCCTCAAAGCTCATCAATAAGCTAAGGACCCTGGGACTAAACACCTCCCTCTGCAACTGGATCCGGGACTTCCTGACGGGCCGCCCCCAGGTGGTAAGGGTAGGTAACAACACATCCGCCATGCTGATCCTCAACACGAGCCCCTCAGGGGTGCGTGCTCAGCCCCCTCCTGTACTCCCTGTTCACTCATGACTCCACGGCCAGGCACGACTTCAACACCATCATTAAGTTTGCCGATGACACAACAGTGGAAGGCCTGATCACCGACAACAACGAGACAGCCTATAGGGAGGTCAGAGACCTGGCCGTGTGGTGCCAGGACAACAACCTCTCCCTCAACATGATCAAGACAAAGGAGATGATTATGGATTACAGGAAAAAGAGGACCGAGCACACCCCCATTCTCATCGCCGGGGCTGCAGTGGAGCAGGTTGAGAGCTTCAAGTTCCTTGGTATCCACATCACCAGAAATTTAACATGGTCCAAGCACACCAAGACAGTCGTGAAGAGGGCACGACAAAACCTACTCTCCCTCAGGAGAAGGATTTGGCATGGGTACTATTTCCTGAGTCTGCAATAGACATATTCACTGTCCTATGTGCGGAAATATGCCAAGAACACATTATCTCAACATACCATTTGTTGTCAGCTATAATGGGCAGAATGTTGTGCATCATTGTAAGCATAGAAATAGTATATTTTTGGTTACAAGATCACATTAGTAAATGAACTATCTCTGATATACATGTGCCCCTCTATTACATAATCAACTGCATGTTCAAGAGCCTAAATCCATGATGTGATTAACCCAAAACAAATTAGGCAACATTGAAAACATCTAGTGGTTAGGATTCGGGGCTGCCACAGCCGGAACATGCATTTGGGCTCCCGAGTGGCGCAGCGGTCCATGGTACTGCATCTCAGTCCTAGAGGCGTTATTACAGACCCTAGTTAGATTCTAGGACAATTGGCCCAGCGTTGTTAGGGTTTGGCTGGGGTATTCAGTCATTGTAAATAATATTTTTTTCTTAACTGACTTGCCTATTTAAATAAAGGTTAAATAAAAATAAAACATATATAAAAATATACACGCTAGGTTTCTTACTCCACACTAGTAGGTGGCAGTCTTGAGTCTTAGTTAGCTACATCCCCCAGAAATGATCACGTCACCCAAACAACACGCCTTCTTCGAAGTTGTGGATTGTTATTTCACTAGCTACCTGATTGTGAGCTAATATATCGAAATCTAACAACCATGGATAAAAAGAAAAAGCAATATGCCGTGACTGCTTCATCTGTGAGTTGTTCAGAATAAATCATATTTTTACATTGTCTCTAATGTTGCTTGTCATCAGTGTGTGAACCATAGCTCGCTAGTTAGTTAACGGTAGCTAGCGAGCTAGCCTAGTCAGCGCCCTAACGTAGGAAGCTAGGCTACTTTCTTCTGACATGTTAGTCAGCGGGCAAACTAACCGTGTTATAGTCAAAGTAAATGTAAAAAACATAAAGCATTGTCTATTGTTGTCGAGGTTCATGGATATTCAAATGGTGACACGACTTATTGGGTTAACGTTAGTTGCTATCAGTTTAACCACTAAAATGGCGACCACACTGCTATGTTACACTCTCATCTGCAGCTGGTTGATCTCAAAGCTGAACTCTATAGGAAACAAGAGCAATTCAAACATGAAAAATTGGGGCAAGATGCTGGAACTAGTACCAAAGCCCCCAAAAGCAAGGTATGTATTGAACATTGTACAGGACAGAGACATGTAATGAACAGGTTACCACACATTTTGACCAGTATATCCTAACTTTGTCTCCATAACATCCATTGTGTTATTTTCCCTGTGTAGAAACCTAATGTATGGAGCAAACAGAATGAGGGTGTTTCAGAGCGGGGACAGAAAGATGTGGAACTGGTGGCAGAGGAAGAGAACAACCTTGACAGGGCAAAGTGAGTACAACGTGATGTACTACACACTGACAACATGTTTACTGCACCATCACTGCCTTCTATTAGGTCTTTTTTTGTAATATAGCAAAAGTCTCTCATTGCTGCTTGTCTTCCATGTCTCTCTTTTCCCGCAGGCGCAAGCTAGAGGAGAAGGCAAAACTTTATGAGCAGATGACCAAAGGAGACTTTCTTGGTATAGTGTTATGTTTGTGATACTGTACAAGAAATGCTGTCATATTCTGTATGTAAAGTTGACATGTGAAGGCCCAGCAAATGCCCTTTGTCTTTCTCACAATGGAATTACTATCCTCTTTTCCAATGTGTCAGATGAGGAGACAGAGGGACTTTTTCTGGTGGATTTCACCCAGAAGATTATTGACAAGAAGAGAGAGAATCATGCCCAACGAGAGAGTGAGAGAGAGGATAGAGAGAGCTCCTCCCCCATCCCACCCCCTGAGAACCCAGGCGAGGAATGGTAATGTATCTACAGCACATGAAGCCCCAAACTACTGTATGTCAGAGTATTGGACTGTAGATGCCATTGAGTGGTTGAGGGTTAGGAGTTAAAGTAGCCGTTTACTGATTTCTACTCAGGGTGGACTATGTAGATGCTTTGGGACGATCTCGGAGATGCATGAAGAAAGACCTACCAGGGTTCAAGAAAATGGACAAAGACTTTCAGGGAAAAAGGTATATTTTATTCTGATCAAACCTGGAAATTAATGTAAGCTTATTTTTAGAAGAAGATGTTAGTACCAGTAGTGTTGTTCTGGTTATTCATTTTTAATATTTTTTGCCAATGTTTTTTACGTGTTCTTGCTTTTATGTACACAGACTTGACCCGGCTGAGAAGGACCTGCTGTCAGAGGACATGCGTAGAGAGCTGCAAAGGCAGGAGTGGGAGAGGGAGGAGGAGGAGGCCATGAACAGACCTGTGGGTCCAATCCACTATGAGAACATCAGGGAGCAAGGTGAGCAAGACACCTGTTACAAAGATACATTAGTGAACTCATCAAATCAAACGCGATTTACTGTACATTTTACAGCAAACCCAGAGAGGTGTGATCTCTGTGGATTATGGATTGACTTGTGCTCTTCTCCACTCTCTCTGATCTTTGGCCTCTTCCTTCTCCATCTCTCAACCTGCTATTTTTCAGAGGCCCGTGAGCTGGGTGTGGGCTACTTTGCATTCTCTCAGGACCAGGAGCAGCGCCGGAAACAGAGAGAGACCCTGGACATGCTCAGAGACCAGGTTAGTTGCTCTCAGCCTTCACAACCCCTGAGACTAGGACCTTACTTATATTATATATCAGTTCATTTAAATGACTGAGTTTGAAGCAGATTGTGAATGTTTTTTTTCTCTCCTTTTCTTTTTCATAGACAACAGACCAGCGCAGTAAGAGGGACCAGCTGAAGGAGAAGAGAAAGACTCTGCTGGATGCTCGGCTGGCCAAGGTGAGGCAGAGGAAGATGAAGAAGGCCAAGCTGGATGGAACTGAGGACGACCAGGGAGATGAACACAACCAAGGTTAGAGGAACCTCCCACAACAATAATGCATCAGGGACAATGATAACTGATCAAGCTAGATTGAATGGCTATGACTACTGCTCTGTATACTTTGGGCTTTAGTGAATGATATTGTAAGTGTTGTCGGTTGTATTACTTCTCTCAGAAGGGAAGGAGGACCTGATTGGGCCCCTACCCCCATCAGGTGGAGCACCTGAAGAGGCCCCTGCATTGAAGAAGGTGGTGGTGGAGATCCAGGAGAGGAGGGACACCAAGCCAGGAGTACCTCACGTCAGAGAGTGGGACAGGGGCAAAGGTAAACGCTACTCCTTGTTTGGGGCTGATATGATTGGCATGGGTCTTTTATAATTAATGGTAATCATTGATGAATCACTTCCACCACACTAACTCAACACGTATAACACGACAAATTTGAGCAGGAGTGATCTAGGTGTAACCGAGGCCTGTCATCTCTGGCAATTTCCTCCAGTGGGACACTGAAGACTGGTATGCCTCCTAGGGTCGGGGGTTAAGTCATTAACTAACTGTCTTTTCTTTCCAATATGACAACACATTCCTTTCCTAGTGGACTTTTTTGGCGAGTGGACGAGTCGGCGGCGGGATGAGAGGGAGTCGGAATTCGCCCCTCCCTCTGCGTACTTCAGCAATAATAAAAGACAGAGCTATGGGAAAGAGGCCAAACGTGAGAAGGACAAACCCAAAATGGCCTTCAAGTGGTCAGAGGGGCAGGGTGGAGGGCACAAGGTGCCCCAGGCCAACCCCAAAAGTACTCCTGTATCCCAGACTCAGCCCATAAGTACTCCTATACCCCAGCCAAGTACCCCTGTACCCTCACAACCTCAACCCACACCATCCCCTGCTCAGCCCCAAAACACTGTCCATCTCCAAAATACACCTGCACCTCCAGAACCTCAGTGCCCCCCCCAACCCCCACCTCAGTACTCCCCCTCCCAACAGCCCCAACCCCAATATACACCACCACCTCCACCACCACAAACACACCCTCAGTTTGATTACCCATTTCAGCCCCAATTTGCACATCTACCCTTTCATCCCCAGTATCTCACTCCACCTCACCTCCAGTATGGAGCCCCACCTCACTACCCCCCTCAATACACCCCACAGTATCCCCCCCAGCCACAAACTCAGCCCCAGTGCCCCCCTCAGACCCAGCCCCCCCCTCAGACCCAGCCCCCCTCCCAGAGCCTGGATGACATGCTGTCCTTCTACAAGAATTATTCTTGATCCTCACAGATATGTCTCACACAGGTGACACACACACCTGTATTAATCGACCCTAACACACAAACAACGTCAGTGTGTTAGACTATAATGACATTACCATGATCTTTGACCTCCGAGGGCACCAAAGAGAAGGAACCATTTGTGTAATTTGACCTTGGATCTGTAACCTGCTTTCCATATTTATGATCTGTTATTAAAGGATAGCATTTTCATTTGACATTGTGTTTTCTGATTTGCTATATTTGGGATTCAAGGCACTTGTCTATAGCTAAAGATGGTTGTTTAATGGATCGATGCATGACTGAATCAGTCCATAGTTCATTTTGTTTAGACTGGTGATCTTGTTAATGTTTGATTATGTGTTTTGAGTGACAGGACAATACAGAGGCTCATCCATGAGGTAATAGCTGTTTTCTGGTTAGGTACAGGCATTGAGATGTCAAAGCTTGTCATTTATATTAAAGCATGTGCAGACCTGTGCTCAAAACTCAAACCTATTTGCATTTAGGTGGATTCGGAAAGTATTCAGACCCCTTGACTTTTTCCACATTTTAATACATTACAACCTTTTAAAATGGACGAGAGAACATTTGTTAAATCAATCTACACACAATACGCCATAATGACAAAGTGAAAACAGGTTTTTAGAAGTTGTAGTTTATTAATTAAAAATTAAAAACAGAAATACCTTATTTACATAAGTATTCAGACCCTTTGCTATGAGAATTGAAATTGAGCTCCAGGTCATTCTTGAAATGTTTCTACAACTTGATTGGAGTCGAGCACAGATATGGGAAAGCGTACCAAAACATTTCTGCAGCATTGAAAGTCCCCAAGGACACAGTGGCTACCATCATTCTTAAATGGAAGAAGTTTGGAACCACCAAGACTCTTCCTAGAGTTGGCCGCCCAGCCAAACTGAGCATTCGGGAGAAGGGCCTTGGGCAGAGAGGTGACCAAGAACCTGATGGTCACTTTGACAGAGTTCCTCTGTGGAGATGGGAGAACCTTCCAGAAGGACAACCGTCTCTGCAGCACTCCACCAATCAGGCATTTATGGTAGAGTGGCCAGACGGAAGCCACTCCTCAGTAAAAGGCACATTACAGCCCGCTTGGAGTTTACCAAAAGGCACCTAAAGGACTCAGACCATAAGAAACAAGATTCTCTTGTCTGATGAAACCAAGATTGAACTCTTTGGCCTGAATGCCAACCGTCACAGGAAACCTGTCACCATCCCTACAGTGAAGCATGGTGGTGGAGGCATCATGCTGTAGCAATGTTTTTCAGCAGACTGGTCTGGATTGAGGGAAAGATGAACGGAGCAAACTATAGAGAGATCCTTGATGAAAACCTGCTCCAAAATGTTTTCTGAATGCTTTCCTAATGCACTCTATATAATTGATCATGTTTGGGGATGGATGTAGTTTTAAGTGAGGAAGGATTCACTGACATTACTGCAGAAGGAGCCTCTAGATGGTGCTGTGTCCATTTACTTTTTGTGAGCCACCAGACTCAGAGCAGGGGTGTGTTCAGATTGTGTAACATTGCAATGTTTTGAATGTTTTTCAATCCAGCAAAGTATACTCTGGCCTGAACTGTTCTGGTCCATTTCATGGGCTTGACAGGGAGGCATATGCGTTTGTCCCATCAAGAAGGTAGGTCATGGAAATGACACTGATCTGGGAAAATCTTTTGCTTCTTCAAACGGAAGGGTAACTTTAATAATTCTGATTAATCATTGGATTTTATTAAAGATGTATTTATGCCATGTGAGTGTATTATATAACACAAGAAGACAATAATTTAAACTTTACTGAGGCACATGTTAAATAGCGTTTCTGTTTTGGAGCACTCATTACATGTTTAAACCCTTTTGAATCCACCTCTGAAGTAGCTCAGGTAAAGTCACCACTGTTTTGCGAATTATGTTTTATCACCTTTTTATAATTTTTTTTCTTGCCACTAAAAGGCATAGTATCTTACTATGTATCTTATCACTAACAGGCACTAATACAATAATACACTGAACAATAATATAAATGCAACAATTTCTACAATTCTACTGAGTTACAGTTCATATAAGGATATCAGTCAATTGAAATAAATTCATTAGGCCCTAATCTATGGATTTCACATGATGGCAGCCAATGAGTTTTTCTCCACAAAGGGATTCATTACAGAGATAAATAATCCCCCCAGGCCAAAGGAGAGCAAGAGAGGGACCTCCTTACTGTGGTGTCTGGTCGCACCAGGGGTGTGGCCCTGCGGGAAGGTGGGCAGGGTGGCGGAGGAGATACCCAGAACCCCCACAGAGGTTATTAAAAAGCTCCATGATCTGAGACTGAGCATCTCATGGATGGATGAATGGGTGGGAGGCTTCCCACACCTGGGCTTCTCATGGATGGATGAATGGGTGGGAGGCTTCCCACACCTGGGCTTCTCATGGATGGATGAATGGGTGGAAGGCTTCCCACATCTGGGCTTCTCATGGATGGATGAATGGGTGGGAGGCTTCCCACACCTGGGCTTCTCATGGATGGATGAATGGGTGGGAGGCTTCCCACACCTGGGCTTCTCATGGATGGATGAATGGGTGGGAGGCTTCCCACACCTGGGCTTCTCATGGATGGATGAATGGGTGGTAGGCTTCCCACACCTGGGCTTCTCATGGATGGATGAATGGGTGGGAGGCTTCCAACACCTGGGCTTCTCATGGATGGATGAATGGGTGGGAGGCTTCCCACACCTGGGCTTCTCATGGATGGATGAATGGGTGGGAGGCTTCCCACACCTGGGCTGCCTGCCACTTTGAACCCAGCAGGAGGTGGCACTGCCTAGATAAGAAAGCCCATACAGGTAGCAACATTCTGTATTGCTCATATTTCTGTAAAGTACTGTACAGTAATTGACCGTTTTTGTCCATGTATCAATGGCTGGTCAGGCGCAGTGTCTACTGTTTGTTCTTCTGGCTGGGGAAGAGTAACAGCATAGCTTCTATCCCTCTCCTCGCCCCTACCTGGGCTCAAACCAGGGACCCTCTGCACACATCAACAACTGCCTCCCACGAAGCATCGTTACCCATCGCTCTACAAAAGCCACGGCCCTTGCAGGGCAAGGGGAACAACTTATTCAAGGTCTCAGAGCGAGTGACGTCACCGATTGAAACGCTATTAGCGCGCACCACTGCGAACTAGCTAGCCATTTCACATCGGTTACAGAAGCACCTGGTGTTTGTCTGCATTGCGGCTAGCAGAGTGGAGAGCTGTATCGCAATGGTGATGACTACTCACCTTATTGCCCTGCTGCACTGGATCCTTACAGCCAATTTGTCACTTGAAGAGCCAAGCACAGCAGGTTAGGGGGTACTGTGGGGAGGAAGGAGCACTCAACATTTGGTAGATGGCTAGTTACTAGGCTACTTCTGCCATATAATTAGGAATTAGACTATTCGAATTGACATGGACCTTCTTAAGATGGGATAAAGATCAGTCATTTTGTTCAGGGAGTTGGTTTTCCAGTGCTGTGATAAGATATTGTGTAAGATACTGAATTTGAAGAATTTATTTGAACTGTATGTTTGTTAGCTAGCTAGCCAGTCAGTTTTAAAGGAATGATTCCTTTAATGTTTCAAATGAATTGCCAACATTCCATTCAAACAATGCAGTGAATCTACAGCCATACACTGGCGGAAATCTGTTAATGATAAAACCTAGACAAGTTGTAAATGAAGCAAGTACATATATTTTAGAGGCTATTTATACAGAAAATTGGAATAAAACCTGTATAAACTGTTTTTATAATTATATGACTATTTTAGGTTGACAATTCTAAGTCTATTGCAAATTTTTGGGATATATCACATGCCGAAAGTGAAATCAGGATTATGTCTCTACTGCCATTCATTCCAATTAGACTGGTTTGTATTTCTACCTGACCAATATGGCTTCCATTTTCACCCCATTGTGGAACTTTAAGGGTTCATGACATAGCTCCTCCAGTAATTTAATAGGATCTCTTTTAATTAGGCCTCCCAAATGTTTTGTCTTAAAGGTATACTTAAAGCTGCAATACATAACTTTTTGGGCAACCCAACCAAATCCACATAGAAATGTGAGTTATAGATCTGTCATTCTCATTGAAGCAAGTCTAAGAAGCAGTAGAGCTGTTCTATGTTCACTGTTTCTATGCTTCTCACTCAAGTTTCATTCTTGCTTACTTTCGGTTTTGTACACCAGCTTCAAACAGCTGACACTACAATGTTTTTTGTTATGGAAAATATATTTTACAGCGGTTTAGATGGTACAATGATTGTCTACACTATACTTGCTTGTTTTGTCACATAAACTGAAATTAGGTGAACTATTAGAATTTTAGCAACCAAGAAATGATGGAGTGATTTCTGCCGACAACTCAAAAGGTCTTATTGGTTTCAAGCATGACAACCATTCACGAAACCAGCTATTCTGTTGATGTTTGATGTTATACAGTATTAGAAACGTATTTTGTATGATAATTTATATTTAAGCAAAAAGGCACGAGGGGTTGTGGTATATGGCAAATATACAGTTGAAATCAGAAGTTTACATATAACATAGCCAAATACATTTAAACTCAGTTTTTCACAATTCCTGATATTTAATCCTAGTAAACATTCCCTGTCTTACGTCAGTTTGCGACCAAGCTTTAACTTCCTGATTGATGTCTTGAGATGTTGCTTCAATATAACCACCTTATTTTCCCACCTCATGATGCCATCTATTTTGGGAAGTGCACCAGTCCCTCCTGCAGCAAAGCACCCCCACAACATGATGCTGCCACCCCCGTGCTTCACAGTTGGGATGGTGTTCTTCGGCTTGCAAGCCTCCCCCCTTTTCCTCCAAACATAACGATGGTCGTTATGGCCAAACAGTTCTATTTTTGTTTCATCAGACCAGAGGACATTTCTCCAAAAAGTACGATCTTTGTCCTCCAAACTAGATAATTCTGTTGAGTTATCTACAAACAGGAGCGCGCAATTTGATAACATGCAGGCAGTTTTGTTGAACGTTACTAAGAGTAACATGGTTCTACTCAAAATTCTGCAGACCAAAGACAATCAAGTGATGAACACAATGACAAATCAGCAGAACTCATTGAAGTCACTGACCAAATGAATGATGAGAGAACTCGGGGGATGAAGATGGAAATCTTGATTTCTAAGCAAGCGGAAGAAATCTCCTCACTGAATCTCTCGCTCCGTACTCAAGACCTCTATCTGCAAACCATGGCAGATAAGTTTGAGACCGAAACGAGCAAGTGCGACACTCACGCGCTCAAGTGGACTCTGCAATGCAGCAGAATACCACCCGTAGGTACCATCTGGAGGAAGTCCAGAATGGTCATGGTCTACAGCGTGACTATCCACCAAGCAACCGGATCCCGGTACTCAAAGGAGTGAAGACGTTAGGTTTCAGACATTGCCTCCACCATGTGTCCCTTAGTCTTCTCCTCTCAGCCATTCGGCAGTAATATGGCGCCTCTTGGCCAATAAAGCCAAAGCTTGGCTTCTCCTCTTGGCCTTTCGGCCCCACTTTCCCCACAGGATGAAGCCAACCCTCTCCACCCGCTTGATGCGGAATACGTTGACAAACTCGTCAAGAATTTCCCCACCTTTGACCCCGTTCCAGGTCAGCCAAACGATACTGAGACGTTCCTAGCTGACATAGAGGACACACTGGATGGCTACCTGAACGCTACGGGTTCTGACAGGGTTTACCTGTTGAAGCGAACGTCGAATAGACACGTGACAAGGTTCATTCGCCTACAGCAACACGTGCTAAATGACTACGCTAAACTTTCCACAGCTTTGAAATTAGAATTCAGTGGTTCTGCGACTTGCAAACTTACGATACCTCACTGGCTAACATGGTCAAACAAGCTCGGAACGAACACCCACAAGCGTACTATCATAGGCTCCGTTCAGCTTACTTTGGCCTACTCACTGAAACAGGCATGGAAGACCTGTTACCATTTAAACAAATGTTCCTGTCGAACATGTTTCCTACCTTCATTACCTACTTGGGCCCTGCCGCCTACATTGTCTTGCCTATCTTACAACTCAGATCAAGAAACAAGCACACTGGCTTTGTCTATAGACTCTGATACAAAGGTTGTGAAGAAAAGGGTCAAACGCTTCGTTAAATCCAAGCCCACTCAAAAACTGAAAAGTCGATCTGCTTCCACCTTGAACAGAATTGACACATCACGTCGTTGCGAACGACCACTCCACTTTGTGGAGAATATGTCCACTAAACACGAAGCGAAACGGCCATACCTGGAAATAGTCCTGGAGGGCTGTGTATGTTACCAGCCTCGAAACTGTACCCCTGCTACTTGGAGCAGACTTGTTGGATCGGTTACTCAGGTATGGTCACAGGCTACAGTGCCTTCTCCACCGACCACGCTGTCTTCCCCTAACGCTAGCTGCAACGCAGTCATTCACGAGGGGTATCTGTCGAAAGCACCCGTTAGGAAAAAGACGTTTAGAAACCTCTTGGGGCAGAATCCGATCCAAGGCGATATTGCGATATCTCGACACATTCCATCAGCCAATCTGATTGACCATTCTTGTCATGATTTCAAGCCAGCTGTCTCTGTGAATGAGCAACTTCCCTCCTCCTTGCAGTCGTGCAATACGGTAGTTGAGATGAACTTCTCTTGCCCTTCGGACACTTCCGCAAACACTGCGGCCGTCTCCGCAAGAAAAACATTGATGCGCAGAGTATACTCTGCTTCCGATGACACACCTTCCGCTTTGTGGGGGACGGTCAACCCTGACAATGACACTAATGGCGTCAGTCCAGCAACTGACCCGATGACTCCCATTGGTGAAACACTTTGCGATATCACAGACCGATATCCTCCTCTCAGTTTGCAGGTACGGAAGAGGTTGCCACACGCGGACGCAGTGGGGACTGACAGACCTCGACAGCCACTGAGGGTGTTGAAGCACAAACACCAGGAGATTTGGTTGAAAGGTTACAGCCATTCTCATAATAATGCGGCCACTGACAACTCGTACATAGGGTCCGAACCTTTCATTTGCACCTCGGATACCAACACCACATGCTGGTGGGGGGATCCCGAGACACAAAGGGGGGGAATAGTAGCTCAGACCCATGATGAGCCTTATCGAGGCCGGTGGGGGGGTCGAGACTACGGACAACACCGTACGAGGCCGCCAGAGCATGAATCAAATCTAGTTGTAAACTCCCCTTTGAGAACAGCGAGGAGCAGACAGGCCCCTTGCCATGGATTATATTAGAACACGTCTAAGATAGTACTGAGGTGTACCACACTGGTCGTAAAGGAAGTCCAGTGGACTTGTCCACCTCCAAAACAAATATCAACAATAATTATTCCTTGCCATGTGTAGTAGTCACTACAAGACAACTAGTAAAATGCTCTAATCATTTATTCCTGTAGGATAACATTTCAGAATAAATCTGTTGGACAACTGGACCCATTGAGTACCAGTACCAATACCACAGTCAGTCCAGCAAAACTCAGTAAGAGGATTAGTAACCTCACAAGTTAAATTGCTATTGATAATAGCGACATAGGAGTCACTCAGAGTGCAACATGGGGAAGGGAATCTCCATTGCACTCTTCCAATGGTTACAGACACCACTAATAAATAGAACCCTCCATTCAGGAGAAAAGTTATTAGAAGTCATTAACCACGATCACACCACGTACGACTGGTCTAATACTTAGAGTACTTCCATCATGAGGTTAGCTCCTCCGTGGATAACATAGCTATGAAGTATACTTCTTCATACCTACCGCCACTACAATAGTGGAAGACAGTGACTGGTAGTAAAACCACTACAGACTCCCTCGACACCAATTCTGACTGACCTCCAGGCATTGACCTGAAAATTACCTGACTACGTCAGACTCATTCTGAACAAGTTGTAATCTGCCAGGATACTGGGTTTTCTTCCCTTGACATGTGTGCTTGTGTAAGCATGAACTCACATGCACAACGGAACATCCAATTAGGATTTATGCTAGGATCACTTAAGGGTCCGAGCAAAATACCAGCCTTAGTAAAGTTGAACATTTATTTTGAGGCCTTTAACTCTACAGCTACAGTACTCACCAGTTTTCTTCCCAGAAGTCCATAGGTCATCCCTGTAGACTGCCCAAAACTAGTGCCTTACAGCTGTAGACTTATCATATAGTTATCAATTTAGGATAGTACCCTAAGCAACACCCCACAAATTAGGAAAGCCCTAGATATGACATTAGACAATGCCATGATAGGGTCATTTTGTCAAGACCATGGACGTAGATAGAATACAGTCCAATTAGATGATTAAGGGGGCATAACTATATTTTGTTTTGTTTATGCTTTCATTCATTTTGTTTCATTTTCTTCAGCACGTAGAAAGTGATAGAGTCATAAACAACTTCCCCATACAACCATCAGTTAGTGCCACAACGCCGCTCATTTGGGAGGAAATGTAATGATATATTTCGTGTGTGTGCGTTGTTAACATCTGCCTAAATTACTGCCCAGATCTTCCAGTCTGGATGACCAGACGACGGGTCCGGAACGGCAATCCCAATCTAGACATCCGCTGCCGAGCCATGGAGCGGACTTCATCATTTGCAGACACCCTACCCCCGGGTCGACCACCAGAGGGGGGACTGCAACAGTGATCACCAACTGGACATCTGCTGCCCAGCCATGGAATGGACTTCATTCGCAGAAACCCTACCCGGGTCGATCACCAGATGGGGACCACAACAATGGTCCACAACAAGGACAACCCAAGGTAATTTTTATGTTGGTTTGCAACATGCAGGTTAATCGCAAGATTGAACCCAACATGGGGGGATTGTCATGACGTTGGCCTGGGGGTAGGTTTATGACAGTCATAAATACCTCTTCCCCCCTTTGTCCTTTCTCTACCCTACTGATGTGAAATTTAAAAACCCCTTGGTTAACATAGAGATTCTGGGAACATCAGAAGGTGGGGGGAAATTAACTATATTCTGGTAAACTGACCAATTGAACATATGCGGTGGTACTTAATGAATATGATGTCAGTTCGGTTGTCATCTGAGACATTCTCATCAATGATAAGATGACATAAACTCTACAGTGGAAAGTCTGCACATTGTAGTTATCGGATTCACATGGAATTGTTGTTCAATTTAAATGTTTGAATATAAAATTATTGATGAAGAGATTAAATGTAATTTCAGCTTCCAAATGTGAGATTTGGGTTTTCATAAGGTTAGGGCTCTGCTCAATCAGTGGCCCACCCCTGTGAAGGGACATGGGTTATAAAACTTTTCAAACACGCCCTCCTCTCCCTTCCTATATAAAGCCTTGACGACAATATAACCTCCTGTTCCAAGTACGTGAGGTCTGCAGCCTCTGTGTTAAAAGGACTAACATGTCAACTACAGAACTAAGCCAACCTCAGCGTGAGCTTTGGTTGTGAATGGTATGAACTTTGAACTCTTATTCACTACAGAAGTGATACCTAGCCTTTGAGTTAGCAACAGCAGCTGCAAACGCAGGCTAGAAAAGAACAGACAGAGTATCCCGTCTATCACACAACGACGTTACTACAAAGTATTCAATTGACCACCAGAGACATTCTTCAAAGGACAAGGGACTCGGTTTGGCAACACGGCCATCCATCTACCAACAACCTACCGAAGCGCAGCTCAGAGTAAATGTTTATTGCATTTCCCTTTTCCAAATGGCCGGTAATTTAGAATGCATAAAATACTGTATTTACGACAGTGAACAGCTTCTCCCTTTGTCTCTCAGTCTTCCTGCACTTTCACTCAAACCCAGCCCCTTTTCTTTTGTGTAACCAGCTGTCATATCTGTTCCACCCGCTAGGGATGTTTTCCTTTATGACGTAATTTGCAATCAAGGTATGATTCATTCTTTATATATGTAATTCTGTGTGATTAGTTAGGTATTTAGTAAATAAATAATTAAACCCAATTGCTGATTCAACTTGTTAGCCAGGGTTCGTGAAGATAACCAAGAGTTTACAACTTTCAGATGAGACTGAATTAAGGTGACGATTAACATTGACTTCTATTGGTGTAAAATATTACTAGGTCTTTAAGGAGTTTATTCGGAAGATAACAGCTCTATAAATATTATTTTGTGGGGCCCCGACTCTCTAGTTAATTACATTTACATGATTAGCTCAATCAGGTAATATTAATTACGGAGAAAGGATTGTATAGAATAGCATGTCATCTCACTTAACCCGGCATAGCCAAAGACACGACAACAGGACGGGACAAGACAATCAAAAACAGACATCCGACTGCTACGCCATCTTGGAATAATGACGCTGCAGAGCCATGATGTAGTAATCAACTATGCAAAGGGCTTTGGCGCTGTGTCAACGCTGTGGTGACTGTGAAACCAACTTCACACCACCCCCGCATGACGTAGCTCCGCCATTGCGTTTGAACCATCACTACTTCGAGGAGAACGTGTCTTGGCATGCCGATGGCATTTGTGGATGGTTGTTCTTACCCGCCATCTAGACCACTTGCAAGCTGGTGTGGGATTGGTATGGCAGAATGTCATTCCATGCAAACCGCTTCAATTTCAGCTAGGCAACAAGACCAGCCAGTTCGCAGAAGTGGCGGGCATGCTTATCACTCTGCAAACGGCTGTGAAACACGACTTGTCTGAACTGGTAATTGGCACCGACTCAGACTACGCCAGACTCACCTTCTTATGCCACTTACCGTTTTGGAAAAAAAAGCACATGACTACTTCAAGTGGCAAAGAAGTGAAAAACAAGGAGCACATTCTAGCTTGTGATGACCTCATGACCAAACACGACATACAGGTGTATTGGAAGAAAGTCAAGGGACACTCCAAATCACCTGGTAGTGACAAACTTGGCAACGACCATGCATGGTGAAATATGGTGCAATTCACGACACCCCTTGGGTGTTCGATGCACGAGACTCAATAATCACTGAGGCGGCTATGGTGTCTGCGGTAATGCATAGTCATGTAGCACCGTGGGAAACGTCTTTGCACGAACATAATGTGTTGCTAACTCATTCATTCCTGAATGGTGACCTGGTAGCAATACAACAGCAAGATGAGTCCATCGCCACTTTGATGGCATTCCTGTCTATATGTAATTCTGTGTGAATAGTGTGATCCTGTCATTCACCCAGTGTCCGAACTATCTTTGGCAGCCTCACACGACTTGCGTTCACTGTACGCAACTAAACAGCACCTCACACTTGTAGATTACCTACTGGTATATGTTTCAGAAACTGACGCCACACGAAGGTGGATGGTTCCTAAAACACAGAGGGGGTTAATGATACCTCATGCCCACGACGAGCCATGTGGAGGCCATAGGGGGGTCAAGGCTACATGTGAAACATTGCGACAGGTGGCCCACTGGCCTCACATGGAACAAGACGTGGCACAATACATGAGGTGTTGTCTAGTTTGCTGCCATTTTCAACACTCCAAGCCACTTCACAGAGCACCCCTGCAACGCAAGGGTGTGTCTTACCCCTGGAGCTCAATCCAGATCGACTGGGTTGGCCCAGTTGCCAGGGCGGCCAGACGCAACAAGTATCTCCTCACAGTGACTTGCGCATTCACAAAGTGGGTGGAGTGTCTGTCCGCAACCAATTACATAGCGGAAACCACTGCCTGCCTTTTGTTCAACCACGTTTTCAGTCGTTTCGGCCTGCCAGGAGAAACGGTGGACAGCAACAGAGGAACTCCCTTTTTGACAGCTGTAATAACCGAACTGTGGCGGCTGTTGGGAGTCAAAGCTAAACTCCACATCGCATACCACCCTCGTAGCTCTGGCAAGGTAGAGAGGAGCAACCAAACAATTGTCAGAATCCTGAGGAAATATGTGGCAGCCAACCACAAAGATTGGGACCTCAAACTCCCACGGGTACTGATGGCGATCAGAGCCACACACAACAGGTCTACGGGAATAACACCCTCCGAGATGATGACAGGCCGGCAAATGACACATCCACTGCATCTCCTGTACCAACCGGGAGAAGTTGTCGCAGCCACCACTCATCAATACATGACATACTTGCGAACCCACCTCCAGACTACCTTTGCGTATGCTCAAGGAAAGATGGAAAGAGGTACAGAAGGTGACAAGACCTATTACAACAAAAAGGCCTCACACCAGGTGTTCGAGGTCAGGGATAAGGTTGGTACTACATATACAACAAACCCGCGGGCGTTGAGACAAAGTTTCTACCCCATTGGACAGGGCCACACGAGATTGTGGTGAAACTCTCACCTGTAGCTTATCAAATCAGAATCAGCAAAGGTCAACAAAACGCCAAGTTAAAGTGGGTCCACAGGAACCAAATCAAGTTGTACACTCCCCACATAGGATAGAAGGGGTGCAAGCCAGCACCGAATAGATAGTATCTCTGACTTGCTAGTTTTCTAAGAAAATTCTTAAGTATCCTCAGCTGATCCCTTCCAGGTGATCAGTACGTTGCACCTAACATATTTTCTTCTCTTCCCAGCTACAAGACATTAAACATTAGTTGTCATTGTTGATATTGTCCTGCGCTGTGCTGTGCTGTTCAAAATAGGAAAATCAGATACATTTGTTGTGTCGAGACATTTTCGTTTACAAAAGCAAATAACTGAAATAATCAAACAATATCTCCGATTATGTGTTTCTGTAGGATGGAGTTCCTTTGGCTGATCCTGACACTCTGTGCCCTGGTCAAAACCAACCCAGCAGATGTAATCACGAGCGGACCCCCTAAGGGAATCGTTCTCCGCTATGATCCAGGACTCCTTATACGTAACTAACTGCATAGTACGCATGCCGAGGGTGTACGTCCGCCTAGATTCAGAGAACGTGTACCTCCAACACATTCCACCTGTGGCGCACTATTTGCCCTTGGTACCACTACTGTCAATGCAGTCAGCCACAGTCAAGATAAATGTTAGGAAGATTACTGAAGAGATGTCATTATCCAGCAACAGCTGAAACCACAGGCTCTCAGGTTGCAACATGTGGGAAAGTCTCTTCAGGACACTATTCTGGTGGTAAACACACGCTACTCTCCTGAACAAAACCCTCCTGTCTGTAGGAAAGCTAGTAGAGGTATTTTGTGTAACACGTGTCATATTGTGTTGGCCCGCTAGGGACCTGTTTCATTGTACTAAGTTCTAATCAGTGGCCTAAACTGTGTGTTTGTGTATCTTATGTTATCATTTAGCTTGTTAGTAAATAAATAATCAACTGGTGTGGTACGGAATAATTTAGTGAGACTTGGGTTTGTGCAGATTCCCAAATTATGCGACGTTCAGGATGAGACTGTAGAGGAAATTAATTAATTAGCAACTGCTGTAAAAACGATATTCTGATATTCTTTGAGTTCATTTGGGAAACGGAAATTCAATAAAAACAACTTTTCCCATGGTGCCCCAGGTACTGAGTTAATGATTACCTGATTAACTTAATCACGTAATTATAAACAGTTAATCATTCGTTGAGCAACAGTCGTCACATTAATCAATACAACATTACGACAGGCTGTTTTTCATGGTTCGAGCTAGGCCCCTTAATTCCAGTAAACTAAGTGACCTATGACATTCTAGACGATTCTGTGCTTCCAACTTTGTGGCAACAGTTTGGAAAAGGCCCTCTCTTGTTCCAGCATGACAATGCCCATGTGTACAAAGTGAGGTCTATACAGAAATGTTCTGTCAAGATAGGTGTGGAAGAACTTGACTGGCTTGCACAGAGCCCTGACCTCAACCCCATCGAACACCTTTGGGATGAATTGGAACGCCGACTGCGAGCCAGGCCTAATCGCCAACATCAGTGCCCAACCGCACTAATGCTCTTGTGGCTGAATAGAAGCAAGTCCTCGCAACAATGTTCCAAAATGTAGTGGATAGCCTTCCCAGAAGAATGGGGGCTGTTATAGCAGTAAAGGGGTGACCAACTCCATATTAATGCCCATAATTTTGGAATGAGAAGGTTGACAAGTGGGTGTCTGCATACCTTTGGCCATGTTGTGTACCACAGCTTTCAACCAATCAGCATTCAGGTCTCGAACGACCCAGTGTTTCTGACGTACAAGACTGACATCATGGCTGCCGCTGCTAAAGATTGACCTGAGGACATTGACCTCCAGCCATTAGTGAAACATGTAGTTTCTAGGCTGACTCATAATCACCCTTTAACGTGTTCTAGAACTCTTGATTGTGACCAACATGTCCCTGTAGTGTTGAGCCTCCAGGGAAACTGTCTTTGCCTTTTCTTTATTTGCCTTTTCTTTATTCACAACAGTTCAGTAATTTAATATTTTCCTATGAATCTTTCTGGCAGGTTAGGAGCAGTGTCGATTATATCTTCCTAGAGCCTAGGGGAAGATCATGGTGCTCCGCATGCACCAGGCCACAGGCTCTTAAGACAGTTCAAAAGCTTCCTTTCTGATAGTACACGGCAGGAACACATGGTGAGAGTGAAACCACATGTCTTCATCATGGGGTTTGGACTGTTGGGGGTATCAATAGGGTGATATCAGTTATACCTGACACCATTCACCAATTTGCCTCCTAGATTTTATGCTACTTGACTTTTCTAAGAACTAATTTGTCTTTCAGGTCTATATCTTTATGGAGGTCACAACTGGATGTGTACACCGCTGCACCTCTGCAGATGGTCTCAGCCACAAGCCTGTTAGACACAAGGCCATCCCACTGGCCTTCATCAGTGTTGCCATTTTCTATGGCTTATGGGCATTTGATGCCTTTGGATGATAGGCCTAGTGGTTGAAAATAAACTATAAATACTATAAATACTATAAATAAGTACTATTTGCTGCTAAATGCCAGAAGTATTGTATTTGCATGAGAGACCTTGTTCAAGTGGGATTACTGTCAACCATTTCACATTTGTCACAAAGGGTAATCCAGTCATCACACAAAAGAATGTCACTCGAGGTAAGTTGTTAGTTAGTTATGTACAATCGGCTCAAATGCAACATATCCCCTCAACTACTCTTAAAATGATCATATATAAGCAACAAATGTCCAGATGAACTATAGTTGATTCGTTTTATACAGTAGTGCATCTCCAGATGCTCAAAACGAACAATGCATTCAGATATACAAACTACTTTACACCTAGAAAAGGTGTCACCAGCTTCAATGGATTGATTTCAAGTTGAGTCATTTTTCAATGTAATAGCAGCTATTTAAAAGTGTGTATTCACTTTCATTTAATACATTATCAGGCCTTGGAAGTTTCCACTGCTGGATAAGCAGCCATTGTGTGTGTTTCCATCAGACAAGCCTTGATGTTAGCCTTGTGTGACTTTGATCAGTTGACAGGGCTGCCTAGTTGCCCATTGATGTCTGGTTCTGCTTTATGATATACAACAAATCCCATTTAACGGGACAGTCAGTACAAAAGCTGCTTTCCTTGCTGTCACTCCAGTGCCATAGAACGTTTTCGGGGGAATCCTGAACAGAACTGTATCAGAACTCTCAAAGTTTGGTCATAAAGAGTCATTGTTGACCCATGTTCTAGAAGGGACCAGGAACCACCTCAACATTCTATGGGCCAGCCTGAACAGAGAAACCATATGTTCCATTTCCAAAGTTGCTTTCTAATTGTTACACTAATAATCTTCTCTAAATGAAATAGATTATGAGAGTTTGCTGTGTTTAAAGCTAATCCTGAGATTACACTTGACCAATGTTGGCCTTAGCGTTTACCCGGTGACCTGAACTACAGGGGACAGACATGGACCTGAAGACATTTCAGTGCTACACGGCTGAGGCTCCGGACCTCTTGGAGCAGATAGCTCAGCTCCTCCAGGAATGTCAGGAGAAGGAGATCCTGCTTCCCAAGGGAATCCGGAACCTGTGTGCCTTGTCCTGGGAGGAACTCTCAGACATCCCTGCTGACGCCAAACCCTTCCACCAGACCAGGGTGTCTGGTAGACCCCCGCGGCCCTACCCCAACCAGGTCGCCTTACCCCTGGACACCAGGCACAGGATGTCCATTGTCACCAGTCAGATCCTGCTGCCCACTGAGTCCTCCCTGTCTGTCCGCCAGCCAACCACTCGCTTCAGCACCTTGAAGTTCAAGAAAAAGTTCCCTGTTGACCGGGACAACAACAGTGATAAACAAATACGTAAGTCACACAAAGCAAAACACTCCCGGTTACAGTATATCTCTGTGCTCAAATAATGCAAATATCATGTGGCTTCTTCGAGGGAAATGGCAAAGGGCTTGTAAACTATTGGGTTGCGATTGAAAGAATGAATTTATTTTGTTCAAAGTGAAGTATTCTGTTGATGAGTGGTACATTGATCTCTGTCTGTCTGCAGCGACCTGTATTCCTGTGACGTCCACTCTGAGGCTTTGCCTGGAGGAGTGTCTGTCCCATCTCTCCTTCTCTCTCACGTACAAAGGTAACACACTAATGACAGCAGGACAGGACCTAAGGCCATGCCTCTCCTTTAAAATACTATCAGCAAACCACCCCACACCATCACCATACAGACTTCAAAACAAATTCTACAAAATGCTTAGCAGAACCCGATGAAGACAATTTAGAGTTATGAATGCTACACTATTGTCTGGTGGGAAAACATGCATTTTCCACCCAGACTAGGCTGTAGATATGCAGTAGTGTTGCAAGTGTAACCCTCAACCTTTGTCTCTCTCTCTCTCTCTCTCTCTCTCTCTCTCTGTGTGTATCTGTCTCTCCATCTCCCTATAGAGGTAAACAATGCCCCCTGTACTCCACGTCTTCACAGCAGGACTCTGGAGGTGTGTTACTGGGCTGTCAACAAGCTCAGACCCATTCTGGATCAGATGTAAGTGGTATAAACCTATGGAGCAGACCTCTTCTCTCAGCACTATAGATCAACCTGTAAAACCGGATACTCCTTCTCCTTCCCCCGTCTACCCTTCTATATCTTAATAACATATATGACTTACATAGACACTTGTGTAGCTGTTGTGTTGATTTGATTATGCTCCTATAGAAAAGAGGAGAATGCCCGGCTGGATCTGAGAGGCCACACACGCCCCATGGTGGCTCAACACTACCAGGACTATAAGGTTCTCCAGCTGCCACAGCCAGTCCCAGCCCATGCAGAGGACTGCCTCTTCCCCTTAATCCCCAACACCAAGTACTTGAGCTACAACATCTCCCCAAAACTGCACTACGGCCTGCCTGATGGAACCAGCTATCTCTAGTATCCTTGCCTCGCCACTTCTGCTTTCTACCACTGTTGACTTCCATGTTTTTCCACCCTCTCTATCTCTCTCTCTCTCTCTCCCTCCCTCTATCCTTTCCCTCTGCTCTTTTCACATACTTAATCTATTTTAGCATGGAGCCCTCCTCTCAGTGTTGTCCTGACTGTGTCTCAGCTACCCATCTGGTTCAGTAGCAGTGTGCCAGCTGCCCAGTGCCATGCCCAGAGGGGGCGTTTACACAAACATCTTCTCTGACAGTCCCTATGACATCCTGGTGGCTTCCTTCAAACCCAGTGGCCATGGTGTTGTGTACCACACAGGCAAGCACAGGTATGGTCAGATCCCCAGCTGTTTGAAACCAGAATACACAAACACAGTTGTTCTCAAAGTGTGGTCGGCGCACCCCTGGGGGTTCGCGATGGTGCTGCATAATAAAAAATAATATTACTAACGACAACAGATTCAACACATTTTGGCCAAGGGATCCGTGGAGTAAGTTAAGATGGTCTAATGCAATACAATGTAATATTATTAATCTACAATGGATGTTCTTACCCCGGGGCAACATGGACCTGGGAGGCTCACAGGGATATTGGTATCCACAGTACGCCACCAATTCTACATTTTTTCAACTCAATACTTCTTGTATTTAAAAAAAATGTAAATGCACTGTATTAGCTTTAAATTTGCAACAACAAAAAATCTCTCTGCCACATGACAAAATATGTAGAATTGCAGGAAATTAGCTTGGAAACGGCCACATTGTCTCTCCGATGCCAAGCGACGGGCCTTTAAAATGTTTCTTCCCAGGACCAGAGACTTAGTTTGTCCGGCCATGCACTGCCGAAGTCATAGTACAACTCATTGTATGCAATTTGTTTATCTCACTTAAGTAATGTTCTGATTATGAGGGGGTCCCTGATGAATTTGCTTCCACAACAGAGGTCCCAGGCATCAAAAAAGTTGAGATCCTCTGCACTACAGATGTGCGGTAATGGTAGCCATGCAATCAAACTTTAGCAGTAATTTCAAGAGTAAACCGTATGAGAGTCTGTAAAAGAGTCTCTAAACTAAGGGCCGTGTGTTGTGTGATCAGGTCCAGCTGGGTTGCCTTGTTGGTGGGATCCTTGGGAGGTCAGCAGTACACAAGAGAGGGCTGTCTCACCAAGGAGTGGACCTTCAACCCCAGGTCTCAGAATGAAGTTCTGCACAAATACAAGGTGTGTGTGTACGTACGTACGTGTGCGTGTGTGCAGCCCAAACACATCTACTATAGATTGTGTGTGTATTCATCAGGTGAATGAGAACATAACACTGACCTTCAGTAACCACTTGAACATGACCCTGATATTCAGCGTCCTGGCGGAGAATGACATCACCTTGAGTCTGAGGGAGGAGGAGCCGGTAAGAACCCAGAATCTAGGATAGAGCCCCTAAACACAGTCCTACATACTGAATATGGCTTCTACATACTATAGGCACAGAGAGAGAGAGCAAGGAAGGGAGGGATAACAAGAGACAACATGACTGCATTGGGCCTGCTATGATATACTAATGAGCAAAACAATGTGATTGACTGATTAAATTCAGCAGGGCCGTCTCTAGTCTTTTGGGGGCCCCTAAGCGAGATTTGGTTGTGCCCCCGCCCTTTCACCTCGTGGGCAAAGCATTTTAGTTTCCCCCCTCTTGATGGCAGGTGCAACATTGATTTTAAAGTTAGTTTCCTGCAATTCTACACATTTTGTCTTGGGGTGTAGACAGGACCTAAAATTAGCATCCGGGTCATTCCTATTATGCTGTGACTTTTGAACCTCATAACTTTCTGGAAAACAATGTTTACACGTACAGTACCAGTCAAAAGTTTGGACACACCTACTCATGGTAGAATAATAGGTAAGACATCAATCAACACTATGAAATAACACATATGGAGTCATGTAGTAAGAAATTGTTAAACAAATCAAAATATATTTTTGGGGATTTTAGATTCTTCAAAGTAGCCACCCTTTGCCTTGATGACAGCTTTGCTCTTGGTATTCTCTCATTCCTATAAAAAAAGTTTCATGTTAAGAGATATCTATTTGGTATTTGTTTGATGTGTTTAACTTAGTGTCAGCATGGAAGACTAGACAGCCTTCACTGTAAGCGGTTTATGATCACTATGGAAACAGCACTTTTTTCTGTCTCAGCTGTTGTCTAACGCATCTATTTTTTATTTTTTTATTTTTTTATTTTACCCCTTTTTCGTGGTATCCAATTGTTTTAGTAGCTACTATCTTGTCTCATCGCTACAACTCCCGTACGGGAGAAAGTCATGCGTCCTCCGATACACAACCCAACCAAGCCGCACTGCTTCTTAACACAGTGCCATCCAACCCGGAAGCCAGCCGCACCAATGTGTCGGAGGAAACACCGTGCACCTGGCAACCTTGGTTAGCGCGCACTGCGCCCAGCCCGCCACAGGAGTCGCTGGTGCCCGATGAGACAAGGATTTTCCTACCAGCCAAACCCTCCCTAACCCGGACGACGCTAGGCCAATTGTGCGTTGCCCCACGGACCTCCTGGTCGAGGCCGGTTACGACAGAGCCTGTGCGCGAACCCAGAGTCTCTGGTGGCACAGCTGGCTAATGCATCTATTTTACTTCCCTTCTTCCCTCTATCCCCTCCTCTCACATCCCTCTCACTCTCACTTCCCCCCTTCTCTCACTTTCCTTCCCTCAATCCCCTCCTCTTTCATCCTTCTTACTCCCCCTCTTATCCCTCCTTCCCTCCCTCTTCTCCTTTCCTCCCACTCCTCCCCATGTATAGCCTGTGAGTAGTGGAAGGGAGGGGCCAGGGGCAGCAGTGGTGGAGTCAGTGGAGGTCCAGGTCTACAGGGTGGAGTTACAGGGGATCAGGAAGAGAGTGAGAGATACAGCGCTGCGCTGGCTCCAACTCTACCTGATGGCCACAGGTATGCCATCACCCCATGGGCTATTCTCCATGATAGATGGCCCTAGAACAACCCTGTTTGTTGTGTGATGTTTATTTCTTGTAAACTAAACTACTAGTCTTCTAGCTATACTCCCTCTGTTCTTCATCCCCCAGGCCTCAGTGATGAACCACTGCTCCCAGACTACAAATCCAGACCACCTAAACGCAAAGAGGCTTGGACTGCAACTCCCAGAGTACCTCTCACCGTTGAGGAGATACCACCTACCTTTGTGCGTCCAGCCCGTCTGAGGAGGAAGGTCCCGAGGCCAGCCACCTGCAGCCTGCCCATGTCCACACCAGCCAACCTGTACAGACCTACCTTACACAGGTGACACACACACACACACACACACACACACACACACACACACACACACACACACACACACACACACACACACACACACACACACACACACACACACACACACACACACACACACACACACTAATCTTAGTCTCTCTCTCTCCCACAGGGCAAAGTCAGCAGGCCTGCCATGCGTCTCCTCCCTCTCAGCTCTCTCCCCCAGTGAAACTCCTCCATGCCCTGTGGTTCTCAGACTCCTCCTCCTCCACGGCTCTCAGATTCCTCCTACTCCACAGGGCTGCCACTGCTCAACCCGCCTTCCCCTCCTGTCTGACCTGGAGCTGGAGCTGTTCCTCCGGGCCCCCTGGGCCCCCCGTGGCCACATCCTGGTGATCTACGTCACTTCCTCCCTCTGCCCCCCACCCAGGGCCCGCAACGTGGAGGTCATACTGCGGAGGGTCCATCACAGGCAGGTCCATGCCTCCGCCAATCCCTGTGCCAAGGTGAGGAGCTGGGGGTGTGGAGGAGGTGTTACTTCTGTCCAAATGATACACTTACTACCCATATATGGTGCACTGCTTTTTGATCCCAAATGGACGCAGTATTTTAGAAAGTAGTGCACAATATGGGGAATAGGGTGTCTTTAGGGACATACTGTATATAGACTATGTCTGATCATGGCTCAGACCAGAGTTGTAGATAAAATTACTTGATCAATGACGACTCAAAACCCGCCAACAAGGCCTGAAAATGACCCACATTATTGGAGGGCAGCAAGAGAGGAGTTGCCACATTTATCCAATAGGGGTTTCCATTCATGACGTGCGCACATCCTCTCACTCACGTGACTCAGCTGCCTGCTGCAGTTCTCTCTCAACACACACACCCTTCCACCCAGAAACACACATACACTGCTCCTGCCCTCCTCCTCATCACTCACTCAACAGAGAGAAATGCCATGGCGTCTGTGGTGAAGTTTAGAAGCAGCCCAAAAACCTGAAACCCGCGACCATTACATTTTCACACGCAACATTGTTTTCAAAGTAGCCCAATTTACAGCAAAACTGGGAACATGGCAACCCTGGCTCAGACATACAGTGGGAGCATGCTAGATGATTTTGCTATTTGTTGAGTGTTAATAATTATTATGTTTATGTCTGTGATAGAGTTCTCAGGACCCGTTCAGGTTGGTCAAATACGACACAGACACGGCCAATCATCTCACCCAGTCATCACTTCCTGTCCTGGTCCAGAGGCACGGCATTGGACCCGGAACACTTCTGGTACACGACATGGGGGCACAGGGAGGAACAGGGGGGTTTGGAAGTAGTTGATTATGGTTGGGACAGCCCAGCTAGCACAGAATGTTCTGAGAACCATATGTTTCTTATAGCTTGGCGAGAGCATGGATGTCCTATGGTTATTTTGCATTCTCACGACTTTCTGAGAATGGTGCAAGATAGTTGCTTGGCTTTGGAACATTCTCAGCACTTTTAAGGAACTTGACAAAGTAATGTTATTTTCTTGATATTTCATTACTTTAACAGAATGTTTCCTAAAAATTAAACATGGTTACATTTCATAACATTTTTGGTAATATTCTACACTTGTCATTTAGCAGACGCTCTTATTCAGAGTGACTTAAAGGAGCAATTAGGGTTAAGTGCGTTGCTCAAGGATTTTTGACCTAGTCAGCTCGGGGATTTGAACCAGTGACCTTTCAGTTACTTGCCTAACTCTCTTAACCGCAAGGCTACCTGCCGCCCTAGGAAGGTACTCCAACTGGTTTGATATTATGAATGTTCAGAGAACGTTAAGAAACAACGTTCTTCTGTGGGAATTTCAGTGCTTCAGCATAATGTTTTCTGCAGGTTTCCTTATGGTTCTATTTAAAGTCATGTTCTCAGAACAGAATGTTCTAAGAGTGTTATTACAAAACATATTCATTCTGCTCTGTGTCAACAAAACTCTCTCTATCCTCTATCTTGTTCAAAAGAACTGAAAGCGCCAACCACCGCAAGGTGACTGGGAATATGGTAAAATACAAACAGTGTAGTCATTCCCTCCGTAAGGCAATCAAACAGGCAAAACATCAGAACAGAGACAAAATGGAATCGCAATTCAACAGATCAGACACGAGACATATGTTGCAGGGTCTACAGACAATCACGGATTACAAAGGGAAAACCAGCCAAGTCGCGGACACCGATGTCTTGCTCCCAGACAAGCAAAACCCCTTCTCCGCCCGTTTTGAGGATAACACAGTGCCACTGAGCAAGACATTTAAGCGTGTTAACCCTTGCAAGGCTGCCGGCCCAGACGGCATCCTTAGCCACGTCCTCAGAGCATGCGCAGACCAGCTGGCTGGAGTGTTTACGGACAGATTCAAACTCTCCCTATCCCAGTCTGCTGTTCCCACTTGCTTCAAGATGTCCACCATTGTTCCTGTACCCAAGAAAGCAAAAGTAACTGAACTGAATGACTATCGCCCCGTAGCACTCACTTCTGTCATCATGAAGTCCTTTGCGAGGCTAGTTAAGGATCATATCACCTCTACCTTACCTGACTTCCTAGACCCACTTTAATTTTCTTACCGCCCCAATAGATCCACAGACGATGCAATCGCCGTCGCACTGCACACTGCCCTATCCGTCTGGACTAGAGGAATACCTATGTCAGAATGCTGTTCATTGGCTGTTGCTCAACCTTCAACACAAGGGTGCATGCTCAGCCCCCCGCTGTACTCCCTGTTCACCCATGACTGCGTGGCCACGCACGCCTCCAACTCAATCATCAAGTTTGCAGACAACACAACAGTAGGCCTGATTGCCAGCAATGACAAGACAGCCTACATGGAGGAGGTGAGGGCCCTCGTGGACTGGTGCCAGGAAAATAACCTCTCCCTCAAAGTCAACAAAATGAAAGAGCTGATCTTTGACTTCCAGAAACATAGAGGGAGCACGCCCCTATCCCCATTGACAGGACCGCAGTGGAGAAGGTGGAAAGCTTCAAGTTCCTCGGCATACACATCACTGACAATCTGAAATGGTCCTCCCACACAGACAGTGTGGTGAAGAAGGTGCAACAGCGCCTCTTCAACCTCAGGAGGCTGAAGAAATTTGTCTTGGCCCATAAGACCATCAGAAACCTTTACAGATGTAGAATTGAGAGCATACTGACGGGCAGTATCACTGCACCGCCCGCAACCACAGGGCTCTCCAGAGGGTGGTACGGTCTGTCCTATGCATCACCGGGTGCACAGTCTTGAAGGGAACTCCTTCAAGACTGTTGGAAAAGCATTCCAGGTGAAATTGGTTGAGAGAATACCAAGAGTGTGCTAAGCTGTCATCAAGGCAAAGGGTGGCTACTTTCAAGAATCTCAAATATAAAATATATTTTGATTTGTTTAACACGTTTTTGGTTACTACATGATTCCATGTGTTTTTTCATGGTTGCGATGTCTTCACTATTATTCTACAATGTAGAAAATAGTCAAAATAAAGAAAGACCCTTGAATGGACTCCCGAGTGGCGCAGCGGTCTAAGGCACTGCATCTCAGTGCTAGAGGCGTCACTACAGATCCTGGTTCGATTCCAGGCTGTATCACATCCAGACGTTCTTGGTTGTCCCGTAGGGCGGCGCACAATTGGCCCAGAGTCGTTAGGGTTTGGCCGGGGGAGACAGTCATTGTAAATAACAATTTGTTCTTAATTGACTTGCCAGGTTAAATAAATAAAAAAATTAGTAGCTGTGTCTAAACTTTTTTCTGTACCTAGACATGGAATCACTGGCCACTTTAATATTGGAACACAAGTCACCTTAATAATGTTTACATACTGCTTCACTCATCTCATATGTATATGTATATACTGCATTCTATTCTACTCTATTTTAGTCAATGCCACTCCAACATTGCTCATCCTAATATTTATATATTTCTTAATTCCATTCTTTTACATTTGTGTATTGTTAGATACTACTGCACTGTTGGAGCTAGGAACACAAGCATTTCGCTACACCAGCAATAATATCTGCTAAATACTGTATGTATATGTGACCAATAAAATTTGATTTAATTTGTGTGCAGGTGTGTTGGCCGCACCCACTAATTAGCCACACCTGATCTTAATGAGGGTTTCCTTTCCCAGGAAAACTTTCAAGGAACCATAGTGAAACATTCTAACAACCTCCCTGCAACCTAAAAAGTAACATTCACAGAAAAGGGGAAAGTTATACTTCCATTCTGAGAATGTTTAAAAAACGTTCTGTTTTACCTGTCAGGAAAATGTTGGCTTTGTTCCCAGAACCAATGGGAAAACAAAAATGTACGTTTCCACAACTTCCAAGGAACCACATGTGCTAGCTGGGAGATCACTGTCCTACAGAAGGCGGGGGTGCTACTGTATAGTTGTCTGTTAAAACTATTAACTTCCTCTTCTTGTCTCCTTTCCTCCATTTATCACTGATCTGGCATCATTTGAAAAGTTGAGGCAATATGGTGGAAACTTACCCAGTTCTCTCATGAAGGAAAGGAGAAAAGGAAACGGAGCCCATGTTATAGTATTGAGAGACATCCTGTATGGAGGGGCGAGGCGCTTCCTGGTTTGGTGGAGGGAAGGCCCCCATGTGACCTTGACCCCCCCCCCCCCCCCCCCCCCTCTTTGTTTCCATTTGCCTCTGGTGAGAACAGCCCAACAGACTGGGAAACAATCACTCAGATAGTCACAGCTCTTCTGTCACCATCTGTGTATGTTTGTTGTGTGTGTATGTTTGTTGTGTGTGTGTGTGTGTGTTTACTCCCATTTATGAAGATGCATTTATGTGTTGCTACCAGGGCACATTTTGGAGGGAGGGAGAGAAGAAGAACCTAATATGTTTCTAAACATTAATGTGGATGCTACCGTGAATCGTGAATAATGAGAGAGAAAGTTACAGAGGATCAAATATCATACCCCCAAGACATGCTAACCTCCCCTTTTATTGGTAATGGTGAGAGCTTAGCACAGCGTTTCCCAAACTCGGTCCCCGGGACCCCAAGGGAGGCCCTAACACTACGCTGATTCCAATGATCAAAGCTTGAGGATTAGTTGATTATTTTAATAAGCTTTGTAGTGCTCTGGCAATAAATAAAATGTGCAACCCTTGGGGTCCTGAGGACTAAGTTTGGGAAACGCTGAATTAGCATGTCTTGGGTGTATGATCTTTGACCCTCTATAAATTTCTCACTCATCATTATTCACAATTCCTTCTAGATTCCTTACATTTTTTTGAGCATACAACAGCTCAGCATACAAATTATTTTATACAGTCGTTATTGCTAGTTTTAGTTAAGTAATTAGACCATTTTTAAAAAAAGCACACAAAACTTGAAAAAGGTATACATGCACATGAGTAAAATCATTGAGGTCCTCTTGAAACAAGATGGCCAGGCACGATCGAACACAGTGCTCATATCTTTATCAACAGAGTCAATAATTTCAGATCCCACTATACATGCATATACACTGAGTGTATTAAACATTAAGAACACCTACTCTTTCCATGTCATAGATTGACCAGGTGAATCCAGGTTAAATCTATGATCCCTTATTGATGTTGCTTATTATTGATGTTATTTTTTTGCCCTGTTGTCATTGCTTTATTTTATATGTTATTTATATGTTATTGTGCAGTTAGATAGAGACACTGTAAAATTACCTTCTCTGTGTCACGTTCGCCATAAGGATGAGACCAAGGTGCAGCGTGGTTAGGCGCACATTACTTTTAATGAATGAACATCGACCAAAAGAAACGTGAAGCTATACAACTAGTTCTGACAGGCAACTAAACATAGACAAGATCCCACGAAACACAAAGGGGAAATGGCTGCCTAAATATGATCCCCAATCAGAGACAACAATAAACAGTTGTCTCTGATTGGGAACCATATCAGGCCAACATAGACATACAAAAACCCCTAGACATACAAAAACTAGAGTATCCACCGTAGTCACACCCTGACCTAACGAAAATATATAGAAAAACTGAGATATCTAAGGTCAGGGCGTGACACTGTGCTAGATGGCCACGAAATTAGATTTTTTTTGTATTTTGCCCTAAATTTGAGGTTTCTAACCAAAACCATATACAAATTTGCAATTTTCTTCAATTTATTTATACCAACCTGACACCCTTTATTGTTTTCTCATCTTGTGTGTGCAACTGGTCACGTGTGTCCACAGATGTATGCTGGGGGAAAGTTGATTTTCGGAGGCAGTGCTCTGAATGGCTATGGCTTCAGCAAGACCAACCTCCTGAAGCAGATTGCCAAAACCCAGAGTGACTATGCCAAGGGCAACTTCCTACCTCATGATTACAAACTGGGGTGAGTCTGGCACAGAACCACATAGGACCATCACCTCGCTCACTGACTACTCAAACAGGTCGACCCAAAATCTACCAGTGGGTTAACATGATCAGTGGGGTCATCTAGACCAGAGGTTTTGTAAACTTTTCATGCCCAGGGACCCTCGTCCAGGCAAACCGGCTACCCAGGGACTCCCTAGTATGTGAGCAAAGAAAATGAACCATGTCTTGTCTTATCATCAGGTGAATGATAATGTCAAGTAGAATTAATCAACATTTTAAAATTAATATATTTGATAGATAGTTTCATTATTTTGACCTCACAGTTCATTGGAACAGGAAGTGTAAACTCTAACATAGCCTATTGTAACTTGGCGGCGAAGAGAACATTTTGCTGTTGTAAAGCTATTTCTCTGCAATTCTACACATTTTTACATTGAACTGAGAGAACAACATTTTCATTTCGGAAGCAGATTTCCAGCAATTCTACACAGTTTGGTATTGAGCTGAGACAATGTTACAGTTTTAAAGCACATTCCCTGCAAGCCAATGCATTTTGCCATGGCTAATGCTGTGCTCCTCTGCTCAAACATTATAACAAAATAATTTTCGATTCTCCCCAACTGTCTAGGTTTTATTTGATTGCTAGTTCTCAAATATGGTATTATTTAAAAATATATACACTACCGTTCAAAAGTTTGGGGTCACTTAGAAATGTCTTTGTTTTTGAAAGAAAATCACAGTTTGTGCTATTCTGTGAAGGAAGTAATACACAGCGTATTACTAGTCTAAAGAAGTCTAAGTCTCAACTAGTCTAAAGAAGGCCAGTTTTATTGCTTCTTTAATCAGCACAACAGTTTTCAGCTGTGCTAACACAATTGCAAAAGGTTTTTCTAATGATCAATTAGCCTTTTAAAATGAGAGACTTGGATTAGCTAACACAACGTGCCATTGGAACACAGGAGTGATGGTTGCTGATAATGGGCCTCTGTACGCCTATTGTATGTGGATATTCCATTTTTCAAAAATCAGCCATTTCCATCTATAATGGTCACTTACAACATTAAAAATGTCCACACTGCATTTCTGATCAATTTCATGTTATTTTAATGGACAGAAACTGTGATTTTCTTTGAAAAACAAGGACATTTCTAAGTGACCCCAAACTTTTGAACGGTAGTGTATATAGTTCAATATCTTTTCAGCATGCTTTCTGGTTTTAAAGATGTTCTCTGGTACTTTTGTGTATTTTTTGGCCAATAGTTCTGAGAGTAGCACTCACGAGTCAAAAGCGGTCCCGAAAAATGTGTGTTACTTCACAAAGGTGCAGATATGTGCACCACGTCATTGCTCTCTCTCGATCTACCATGTGTGCGTCTTGCTAGCTGTCACTCAAATACAGAGAGGCTGAAGCTCATTGGCTAGAATTTGAATTGCTAGGGTCCAGGCTCATGTGGGGGTAAATGTAGGGAAAATGCCGCCGCACAGCTTCCAAAAAACAGTCGCTTTCAAACTAGTAGCTAATAGCCACTACTATTTCGTGGCTAATTGAGGTAAAACAGTAATTCTACTCATAGATTATGCATGTATGAACTACGCACATCCAGCCCAAAGCGGGAGGTTTAAACAATATTTACTAGTCACCAAAGTACCGGCCGGCGTAATAATTTTCTATACAGACAAAACCCTGTAATTGTCTCCAATGACTGTAATTTACTCCATATTAAAGGCATAGTTCAAGATTTTGGCATTGAAGCCTTTAATCTACAGTGCATTTGAAAAGTACTCAGACCTCTTGACTTTTTCCACATTTTATTATGTTACAGCCTTTTCCCCTCATCAATCTACACACAATACCCCATAATGACAAAGCAAAAACAAGTTGTAAGAAATCATTGCAAATGTAAAAATAAATAAATCATGAGATATCATACAGTACCAGTCAAATGTTTGGACACACTTATTCATCCCAGGGTTTTTCTTTATTTTTACTATTTTCTACATTGTATAATAATAGTGAAGACATGAAAACTATTAAATAACACATATGGAATCATGTAGCAACCAAAAATTAATTTGTAATTTTGTTTGTTAATTTGTGGAATTTGGAAAAGGCTCTGCCCCACCTGCTCTGCCCCACCTGCCCTGAATGACGGGTCGCCACTGAAGTCCAGTGAGTGTACATTGAGCCTATGCAAAAAAAAAAGAAAAAAAGATTCAGGGGGTCAATGAAAATAGTGTTCAGCACTCTTATGGCTTAGGGGGTAGAAGCTGTTAACGAGCTATTTGGTCCAAGACTTGGCGCTCCGGTACCACTTCTTGTGGGGTAGCAGAGACAACAGTCTATGACTTGGGTGGCTGGAGTATTTGACCATTTTTTGGGCCTTCCTCTGACATCGCCTGGTATAGAGGTTCTGGATGGCAGAAAGCTCAGCCCCAGTGATGTACTGGGCCATATGCACTACCTTCTTTCTGTAGCTATACCAAGCAGTGACGCAACCAGTCAGGATGCTCTCGATGGTGCAGCTGTAGAACTTTTTGAGGATCTGAGGACCCATGCCAAATCTTTTCAGCCTCCCGAGGGGGAATAGGTGTTGTCGTGAAGACTGTCTTGTTGTGTTTGGACCATAATAGGTCCTTAGTGATGTGGACACCAAGGAACCTGAAGCTCTTGAACCGCTCCACTACAGCCCTGTCAATGTAAATGGGGGCGTGCTTGGCCCTCCTTTCCCTGTAGTCCAAGATCGGCTCCTTTGTCTTGCTTATGTTGACGGAGAGGTTGTTGTCCTGGCACCACACTGCCAGGCCTCTGACCTCCTCCCTATAGGCCAGGATTCCCCAACTGGCAGCTTGCGGGTGGTTTTATTTATTTATTATTCATTGTTGGACATAAAAGACTAAAAAACACCAGGAAATCAGCTCCAAGTGATTTTAATTTAAGAAATTGTAACCAATTGTTCCCACGCATAATAGAGAGACACAATGCGATCGTATACAAATGTAAGTAAGGTTTGAAATGATTGTTTTAGTCAAACATTATATCTGTTTGGTCTTCTTGCGGTCAATATGCAGTCTACAAATTATTTTACTTATTTTCCAGCCCCCCGACCGTCCGCTCAAGAAAAAATTATCCTGAGGCTGAAGTAGTTGATCTAGTTGATGATCCTTGCTATAGGCTGTCTCATTGTTGTCGGTGATCAGATCTACCACTCTCATATCGTCGCCAAACTTAATGATGGTGTTGGAGTCGTGCGTGGCCACGTAGTCATGGGTGAATAGGGAGTACAGAAGGGGGTCCCCGTGTTGAGGGTCAGTGTGGCAGATGTGGTGTTGCCTACCCTCACCATCTGGGGGCAGCCCATCAGGAAGTCTAGAGTCCAGTTGCAGAGGGAGATGTTCAGTCCCAGGGTCCTTAGCTTAGTGATGAACTTTGAGGGCATTATAGTGTTGAACACTGATCTGTAGTCAATGAACAGCATTCTCACATAGATGTTCCTTTTGTCCAGGTGGGAAAGGGGAGTGTGGAATGCAATAGAGATTGTGTCATCTGTGGATCTGTTGGGGCAGTATGCGAATTGGAGTGGGTCCAGGGTTTCTGGGATGATGGTGTTGATGTGAGCCATGACCAGCCTTTCAAAGTATTTCATGGCTACAGATGTGTGTGAGAATTATCATGTTTTTGCTCAGTCAGTGGGAGAATGATCATGTTTTGCGATCAAATCAAATCATTACATTCACACAGGCCAATGAACATGTGTTAACTCGTTCCAGCTCTTAAAGTAAAGGCATTGACAGGTGTGTAAAATATTGTATGTATTGGCATCAGAGAGAGAAAGAGAGTGTCTGTGTAGATGTATGAGTGTTTATATGGATTGTGCAGTGTCAGATCAATGCTGTGATGGATGAAATGAAAAGTGAGAGCCTCCGCTTGGCCTGGAGAGCCAGCAGGCCTGTGGCCAATCACTTCAAGTGGACTGTTGTCACTTAGCTCTCCTTGATAGATCCCAAGGCTGGGAGGCCAAGTGTCCCCCTCAAACTGAGCCAGCAGGACGCAGTAAAGGGGATAGGCAAATGAAAGACAGACCACTCAGATCCCGATCTTCCTGCTCCCACTACAAGGAGAACCGGTTCCCTGATAAGCTTCAATCCAGGTAAACATGCACACACACACAAATTGTGAGACTTGTTTCAGCTGTCCAAAAGTATTTTTATGTTTGTGGAAAAAGTTTAAATTAAAGCTAGTGTATTGTAGACACACACACACTCCTTTTCCCCTAAGGTCTCTAGGGGGCACGGCCCTGGACTTTGTGGTGTCCAGCATGTCAGACAGGGTGTGCATCCTGGCCATGCAGAGCAAGAGGCTGAGCATAGGCAGACCTGCCACCACAGCCTGATGCAGTGCCACTGACACCAGAGGGATGATATTTGTTACTCCTCCCTCCTTTGTCATCTTCTCCTGACTCAGGACATTTTTCATCGGGATGGTGGGGGGGGGGGTCTCAGTGACTGATCTGCACTCTTCACACAGTAACTGCCTATGATGACAAGGGAATGTAAAGGGGTTTAATTTGATTCTGACATTGTTAGGAAAAAATGAGACAAGTTTATTTCTGTAATAGAAAATGTATTACTTTTCAAAGTGTCAAAGTTCAAATTGTCAATACAAAATAAAGCACATTCTTCTCATTTCTTGTTTTGACATCAGTGTAACTACCCACTATGCAGGCTCGCGTGCGTGTACGTACACTTGAAGTCGGAAGTTTACATACACCTTAGTCAAATACATTTAAGCTCATTTTTTCACAAATCCTGACATTTAATCCTAGTAAAAATTCCCTGTCTCAGGTCAGTTAGGATCACCACTTTATTTTAAGAATGTGAAATGTCAGAATAATAGTAGAGTGATTTATTTCAGCTTTTATTTATTTCATCACATTTCCAGTGGTTTAAGTTTACATACACTCAATTAGTATTTGGTAGCATTGCCTTTAACTTGTTTAACTTGGGTCAAACCTTTCAGTAGCCTTCCACAAGCTTCCCACAATAAGTTGGGTGAATTTTGACCCTGACAGAGTTGGTGTAACTGAGTCAGGTTTGTAGGCCTCCTTGCTCGCACACACTTTTTCAGTTCTGCCCACAAATTTTCTATAGGATTGAGGTCAGGACTTTGTGATGGCCACACAAATACCTTGACTTTGATGTCCTTAAGCCATTTTGCAACAACTTCGGAAGTATGCTTGGGTCATTAACGACATAACGATGGTCATTATGGCCAAACAGTTCTATTTTTGTTTCATCAGACCAGAGGACCTTTCTCCAAAAAGTACGATCTTTGTCCCCATGTGCAGTTGCACTGTACTCTGGCTTTTTATGGCGGTTTTGGAGCAGTGGCTTCTTCCTTTCTGAGCGGCCTTTCAGGTTATGATGATATAGGACTCGTTTTTACTGTGGATATAGATACTTTTGTACCTGTTTCCTCCAGCATCTTCACAGGGTCCTTTGCTGTTGTCCTGGGATTGATTTGCACTTTTCGCACCAAAGTACCTTCATCTCTAGGAGACAGAACGTGTCTCCTTCCTGAGCGGTATGATGGCTGCAAATTTGTGGAGTGGTTGAAAAACAAGTTTTAATGACTCCAACCTAAGTGTATGTAAACGTCTGACTTTAACTGTATTTTCTGTGTGATTTAAATATTGACTGGCTATTGTCAAGCTGTCAAAAAACTTCAAACTGTAACTAGTGCCTGCAACCTGGATCAGGTTGTCAGTCAACCTACCAGGGTAGTTAGAAACACAGTAATGAAATCATCAACATGTATTGATCACATCTTTACTAATGCTGCAGATATTTGCTTTAAAGCCGTATCCAAATCCATAGGATGTAGTGATCCCAATATAATAGCCATATCTAGGGAAACCAAAGTCCCAAAGGTTGGGCCTAATATAGTGTATAAGAGGTCATACAAGAAGTTTTGTAGTGATTCATATGTTGATGATGTAAAGAATATTTGCTGGTTTGTGGTGTGTAATGAGGAGCAACCAGACACTGCAATTGACACATTTATGAAACTACTTATTCCAGTTACTAATAAGCACACACCCATTAAGAAAATGATTGTAAAAACTGTTAAATCCCCTTGGATTGATGAGGAATTTAAAAATTGCATGGTGGAGAGGGATGAGGCAAAAGTTATGGCAATTAAGTCTGGCAGCCCAACTGATTGGCAAACGTACTGAAAATTAAGAAATCATGTGACTAAACTAAATAACAATAAAAGTAAACTACACTATGAAACAAAGATAAATTATATAAAAAATGATAGTAAAAAGCTTTGGGGCTCCTTAAATTACATTTTGGGGGAAAAAGCCAAATCGACTCCTTCATTCATTGAATTAGATGGCTCATTCATCACAAAGCCCACTGATATTGCAAACGACTTTAATTACTTTTTCATTGGCACGATAAGCAAACTTAGGGATGACATGCCAGCAACAAATGCTGACACTACACATCCAAATATTTCGGACCAAATTATGAAAGACAAGAATTGTACTTTTGAACTTCGTAAAGTCAGTGTGGAAGAGTTGAAAAAATTATTGTTGTCTATCAACAATGACAAGCCACTGGGGTCTGACAATCTGGATGGTAAATTACTGCGGGTAATAGCAGACGATATTGCCACTACTATTTGCCACATCTTCAATTTAAGCCTACTGAATGCGGGTGACTCAACACTATACACGTCAGCTACTACAGCGACTGAAATGACTGCAACACTCACCAAAGAGCTGCAGTTAGTTTCAGAGTGGGTGGCAAGGAACAAGTTAGCCCTAAATATTTATAAAACTAAAAGCATTGTATTTGGAACAAAACTCACTAAACCCTAAACTTCAACTAAATCTTGTAATAAATAATGTGAAAATTGATGTGGAAGTTGAGATGACTAAACTGCTTGGAGTAACCCAAGATTGTAAACTGCCATGCTCAACACATGCTGATGCAGTAGTAGCTAAGATGGGGAGAAGTCTGTCTGTAATAAAGTGATGCTCTACCTTCTTAACAACACTATCGACAAGACACGTCCTACAGGTCCTAGTTTTGTCACACCTTGACTACTGTTCAGTCGTGTGGTCAGGTGCCACAAAAAAGACTTAGGAAAATTGCAATTGGCTCAGAACAGGGCAGCACGGCTGGCCCTTGGTTGTACACAGAGAGCTAATATTAATAATATGCACGTCAATCTCTCCTGGCTGACAGTGGAGGAGAGATTGACTTCATCACTACTTTTATTTAAGAGAGGTGAATGCACCGAGCTGTCTGTCTAAACTACTGGCACACAGCTCAGACACCCATGCATACCCCACAAGACATGCCATAAGAGGTCTCTTCACAGTCCCCAAGTCCAGAACAGACTATGGGAGGCACACAGTACAACATAGAGCCACGACTACATGGAACTCTATTCCACATCAAGTAATTGACGCAAGCAGTAAAATAAAAAAAATAAAAAAACATTGGCACAGACACATGCATACACACACACACACAATAACATACACACTATACATATGCATGGATTTAGTACTGTAGATATGTGGTAGTGGTGGAGTAGGGGCCTGAGGGCACGCAGTGTGTTGTGAATGTATTGTAATGTTTTAAAATTGTATAAACTGCCTTAATTTTGCTGGACCCTAGGAAGAGTAGCTGCTGCGTTGCTATTCACAACTGCGACCTGGCCAAGATAAAGTAAAGCAGTGCAACACAAGCAACAACACGGAATTAAACAAGGAATAAACAAACATACAGTCAATAACACAATAGAAACAAATGTATATACAGTGTGTGCAAATGAAGTAAGATTAGGGAAGTAGGGCAATAAATAGGCCGTAGTGGCGAAATAATTACAATTTGGCAAATAAACACTGGAGTGATAGATGTGCACAGATGAATGTGCAAATAGAGATACTGGGGTGCAAAAGAGCAAAATAAATAATGAAATAACAATATGGGGATGAGGTAATTGGATGGGCTATTTACAGATGGGCTATGTGCAGGTGCAATGATTTGTAAGCTTCTCTGATAGCTGATGCTTAAAGTTAGTGAGGGAGACATGAGTCTCCAGCTTCAGTGATTTTTGTAATTCGTTCCAGTCATTGGCAGCAGAGAACTGGAAGGAGAGGCGGCCAAAGGAGGAATTGGCTTTGGGGGTGACCAGTGAAATATACCTGCTGGAGTGCGTGCTACGGGTGGTTGCTGCTATGGTGACCAGTGAGCTGAGATAAGGCGGGGCTTTACCAAGCAAACACTTAGAGATGACCTGGAGCCAGTGGGTTTGGCAACGAATATGAAGCGAGGGCCAGCCAACAAGAGCATACAGGTTGCAGTGCTGGGTAGTATATGCGCTTTGGTGACAAAACGGATGCCGCTGTGATAGACTGCATCCAATTTGCTGAGTAGAGTGTTGGAGGCTATTTTGTCAAGGATCGGTAGGATAGTCAGTTTTACGAGGGTGTGTTTAGCAGCATGAGGATGCTTTGTTGCAAAATAGGAAGCCAATTCTAGATTTAATGTTGGAATGGAGATGCTTAATATGAGTCTGGAAGGAGAGTTTACAGTCTAACCAGACACCTAGGTATTTGTAGTTGTCAACATATTCTCAGAACCGTCCAGAGTAGTGATGCTGGACGGGCGGGCAGTGATCGGTTGAAGAGCATGCATTTAGTTTTACTTGCATTTAAGAGCAGTTGGAGGAAATGGAAGGAGAGTTGTATGGAGTTGAAGCTCATCTGGAGGTTAGTTAACACAGTGTCCATAGAAGGGCCAGAATGGTATCATCTGCAGTAGATCAGAGAATCACCAGCCGCAAGAGCGACATCATTGATGTATACAAAGAAGAGAGTTGGCCCAATAATTTGTTTACTTTTTTTATACCTTTATTTAACTAGGCAAGTCAGTTAAGAACAAATTCTTATTTTCAATGACAGCCTAGGAACAGTGGGTCAACTGCCTGTTCAGGGGCAGAACGACAGATTTGTACCTTGTTAGCTCAGGGGTTTGAACTTGCAACCTTCCGGTTACTAGTCCAACACTCTAACCACTAGGCTACCCTGCTACCCCAATTTAACCTTGTGGTACCCCCATAGAGAATGCCAGAGGTCTGGACAACAGGCCCTCTGATTTGACACACTGAACTCTATCTGAGAAGTAGTTGGTGAACCAGGCGAGGCAGTCATTTGAGAAACCAAGGCTGCTGAGTCTGCTGATAAGAATGCAGTGATTAACAGAGTCGAAAGCCTTGACCAGGTCCATGAAGACAGCTACACAGTATTGTCTTTTGTCGATGGCGGTTATGATATCGTTTAGGACCTTGAGTGTGGCTGAGTTGCACCCTTGACCAGCTAGGAAACCAGATTGCATAGCGGAGAGTTTCTTGCCTCTACACCTGCATTGCTTGCTGTTTGGGGTTTTAGGCTGGGATTCTGTACAGCACTTTGAGATATCAGCTGATGTGAGAAGGGCTTTATAAATACATTTGATATGAGAAGGTGCGGTGGGATTCAAAATGGTCGGTGATCTGTTAGTTAACTTGGCTTTCTAAGACTTTAGAAAGGCAGGGTAGTATAGATATAGGTCTGTAGCAGTTTGGGTCAAGAGTGTCCCCCCCTTTGAAGAGGGGGATGACTGTGGCAGCTTTCCAATCTTTGGGGATCTCAGACGATACGAAAGAGAGGTTAAAAAGGCTAGTAATAGGGGTTGCAACAATTGCGGCAGATCATTTTAGAAAGAGATGGTCCAGATTGTCTAGCCCAGCTGATTTGTTGGGGTCCAGATTTTGCAACTCTTACAGAACATCAGCTATCTGGATTTGGGTGAAGGAGAAACGGGGAGGCTTGGGCAAGTTGCTGTGGGGGGTACAGAGCTGTTGACCAGGGTAGGGGTAGCCAGTTGGAAAGCATGGCCAGCCGTAGAAAAATGCTTATTGAAATTCTCCATTATTGTAGATTTATCAACCCAATAATGACCATGTTGTTGTGAGCAGCGGCCATCTATCTCCATAAAACTGTTGCATGTACGTGCGTGTGTACATGCGTGCGTTCCTGCACGCACATCTGAGTGTTTGTGTTGTGTGTGTGGGATGCTGAGAAGCGCGGTAGACAGTTATCATGCTGAAGTGATGGATGTCTAATCCAGGCGATAAGCGTAGTGGCAAATGCCAGATGGGCTGGACCACTTTTTAAGTCGGGTGGGCTGGTCTAAATGTTTTAGATTTTTTTATATATAAAAGTAAAACAATGAAAACGGTGACATGGCCAGCTGCCATGGGCCTGTTAAGATTATTATTATAATTTTTAGCACAATTTCTTTGTTATACTAATCTATAACGAGCCTTTGGGGGATCGATGGGCCCGGTTTTCTTATAAGCTGAGCTGAGGTCACACAAACACATTCAATGTCAAACTCGACATCAGCAAAGAGAACTTCTCCAACTCTGCCATCAGTTAGACAGCCAAGATCCTGGATCGTAAAAAAGTAGAAGAGCACATTGTACATTGTCACCTCACTCAAAATATATACAGTGCCTTGCGAAAGTAGTCGGCCCCCTTGAACTTTGCGACCTTTTGCCACATTTCAGGCTTCAAACATAAAGATATAAAACTGTATTTTTTTGTGAAGAATCAACAACAAGTGGGACACAATCATGAAGTGGAACGACATTTATTGGATATTTCAAACTTTTTTAACAAATCAAAAACTGAAAAATTGGGCGTGCAAAATTATTCAGCCCCTTTACTTTCAGTGCAGCAAACTCTCTCCAGAAGTTCATTGAGGATCTCTGAATGATCCAATGTTGACCTAAATGACTAATGATGATAAATACAATCCACCTGTGTGTAATCAAGTCTCCGTATAAATGCACCTGCACTGTGATAGTCTCAGAGGTCCGTTAAAAGCGCAGAGAGCATCATGAAGAACAAGGAACACACCAGGCAGGTCCGAGATACTGTTGTGAAGAAGTTTAAAGCCGGATTTGGATACAAAAAGATTTCCCAAGCTTTAAACATCCCAAGGAGCACTGTGCAAGCGATAATATTGAAATGGAAGGAATATCAGACCACTGCAAATCTACCAAGACCTGGCCGTCCCTCTAAACTTTCAGCTCATACAAGGAGAAGACTGATCAGAGATGCAGCCAAGAGGCCCATGATCACTCTGGATGAACTGCAAAGATCTACAGCTGAGGTGGGAGACTCTGTCCATAGGACAACAATCAGTCGTATATTGCACAAATCTGGCCTTTATGGAAGAGTGGCAAGAAGAAAGCAATTTCTTAAAGATATCCATAAAAAGTGTTGTTTAAAGTTTGCCACAAGCCACCTGGGAGACACACCAAACATGTGGAAGAAGGTGCTCTGGTCAGATGAAACCAAAATTGAACTTTTTGGCAACAATGCAAAACGTTATGTTTGGCGTAAAAGCAACACAGCTCATCACCCTGAACACTCCATCCCCACTGTCAAACATGGTGGTGGCAGCATCATGGTTTGGGCCTGCTTTTCTTCAGCAGGGACAGGGAAGATGGTTAAAATTGATGGGAAGATGGATGGAGCCAAATACAGGACCATTCTGGAAGAATCTGCAAAAGACCTGAGACTGGGACGGAGATTTGTCTTCCAACAAGACACTGATCCAAAACATAAAGCAAAATCTACAATGGAATAGTTCAATAATAAACATATCCAGGTGTTAGAATGGCCAAGTCAAAGTCCAGACCTGAATCCAATCGAGAATCTGTGGAAAGAACTGAAAACTGCTGTTCACAAATGCTCTCCATCCAACCTCACTGAGCTCGAGCTGTTTTGCAAGGAGGAATGGGAAAAAATGTCAGTCTCTCGATGTGCAAAACTGATAGAGACATACCCCAAGCGACTTACAGCTGTAATCGCAGCAAAAGGTGGCGCTACAAAGTATTAACTTAAGGGGGCTGAATAATTTTGCACGCCCAATTTTTCAGTTTTTGATATGTTAAAAAAGTTTGAAATATCCAATAAATGTCGTTCCACTTCATGATTGTGTCCCACTTGTTGTTGATTCTTCACAAAAAATACAGTTTTATATCTTTATGTTTGAAGCCTGAAATGTGGCAAAAGGTCGCAAAGTTCAAGGGGGCCGAATACTTTCGCAAGGCACTGTATTTTTGGCTTAAACCATGATTTGCTTTAATCCCTGCCTATAGGTCTCTGGGTAGTAGTCTCTGGGTAGTATCTCTGGGTAGTATCTCTGGGTAGTAGTCTCTGGGTAGTATTCTCTGGGTAGTAGTCTCTGGGTAGTAGCCTCTGGGTAGTAGCCTCTGGGTTGTAGTCTCTGGGTAGTAGTCTGGGTAGTAGTCTAAGGGTAGTAGTCTCTGGGTTGTAGTCTCTAGGTAGTAGTCTCTGGGTAGTAGTCTATGGGTTGTATTCTCTGGGTAGTAGTCTCTGGGTAGTAGTCTATGGGTTGAAGTCTCTGGGTAGTAGTCTGGGTAGTAGTCTCTGGGTAGTAGTCTCTGGGTAGTAGTCTCCGGGTAGTAGTCTCTGGGTACTAGTCTCTGGGTTGTAGTCTCTAGGTTGTAGTCTCTAGGTTGTAGTCTCTGGGTAGTAGTCTCCGGGTAGTGGCCTCTGGGTAGTAGTCTCCGGGTAGTAGTCTCCGGGTAGTAGTCTCCGGGTAGTAGTCTCCGGGTAGTAGTCTCTGGGTTGTAGTCTCTAGGTAGTAGTCTCTGGGTAGTAGTCTCTGGGTTGTAGTCTCTAGGTAGTGGTCTCTGGGTAGTAGTCTCTGGGTAGTAGTCTCCGGGTAGTAGTCTCTGGGTAGTAGCCTACAACTGCAATGTTCTTTTTTACTGTTGGATGAATACATGGCAACTAGCAGCAGCGATGTGTATTCATGGATGCCAAAGGAAGCCAGACATTCCCAAATATTTGACCAATAAAAAAATATATATTATGCAATAATTTATATTTCATCTCTTTGTGTTTTCATAATTTTCCTTCAATTCGCAACTGGCTGAATCTCACCGGAGAAATCATCCGAGCGAGGGAGACAGAGTATTTGTAGCCCATGTATTGGATGCTGTCTGGACCAAAAGAGTATAACATGTTGCCACCATAGCATTTGATTGATTGATGCCAAGAAGCATTTGGCCTCCCTTGATAAAAAAATATATAAAATAATTACCCCCCCAGTATCGGAATGCCGTAATAAAGCCATGCAGGCTGGGGGCTCCCGTCCATCTGCCTGAGGGGATCAACAGGAGAGAGTGCCACTGTCTGGCATCTATATCACCATCACAATTTCTCCATTAGACTAAACTCATCTTTTATCTTCAGTTGCACTAAACCTACATTAAACACAAACTCAGTCATTTGATTCATTTCATTGGTGCAAATGAACCTTCATCTATCTTTCACTATTCCTCCTAAGGGCTTTTCACCATACTGAGCCGAGCCAAGCCAAACCAAGCTGTACTGAGCTGGCCTGGTTACGCATCTACCATATTTGCTGAAACCATGCTGAAAAGGACAATTGTGTGAGAAGAAAATATCCAAGCCAGCAAAGTTTGGAGAGTAATATACCTTCCATAGTAGCCTAGCAGTGTTGCTGTTGTGTTCAGAGTGCCATAAACATTCTATAACATGAAAGAGCCCAAAACCTCATAAGTAGCTATAACTTTCTTTTATCACCCTTTAAAGTTGTTGCTGCAAGGCCTAATCCCTCGTCATGTCTACTTGTCATGGCCTCTGTGTTTGGAAGCATCATGAGCTAATAGGATAAGATACAGCCAAGGTCTCTGCCCCCCAGAAACATGAATGGACAGAGAAAGAGAGAGAGCACCGCCAGTGACTCTTCTTCCTCCCTTCAGCCCCCCTTCTCTTTTTTTATTTTTTATTTTACACCAGCGGAATTTAGGATTCCATTATGAGCCTGCGTGCAGTACCTACAACGATCAGCACTCTGCTAATCTCTTTATCCGCAGATATGCCCGGGAGACAAACAGCCTATCGAATTCCCATTTCAGCTGAACACACAAGTACACAAACTCTTTCTGCAATTTGATACATCTCAGCAGTTTAAACACCTTAACCGCTCTCTTTTGAATAGATTTCCATCTACTTAGGGGATCAATTAAAACCATTTGTTACTCTTGCAATCGTCCTTATTGTATCAGCCGCGAGGGCAGGATCTCATTTGTAGGCAACAAAGGGTTATGAGTGCTAAATGACATACAACGCCACAGTATAGGAACTGAAGGCCCTACTCTCTTGGCTGGGGAAGACTGGTCCTCCTCACCACATGGAGTGAACAACAGAACCAGTGAGGAGAAATACAACACTAATAGGAAATGTTTATCAAACTGTGAAGGCGTTATTTAATACATGAATCCAACAGCCCCACACTGAGTTGTATCATGCCAAATGGAGTCATCACATTATCCACAGGGACTATTTTCTCTTCTCTCTCTGATCCATCTGCTACTGGGATGTACTGGGGAGTCACAGCTGTAGGTCTGCCATTAGCCCCACTGGTGTCGGCCCGCCTGTCTTACATATGCTGCTTTTAGGCTGCTTTACACTAACGCAGCAGGAGTGGCATTACTGTGAGCCTCCATACTGTCTGGTAGTGGCAGAACTAGCCTGTATTTCACATTCAAACTTTATGGCACTCTGTGTGGTTATGGGGGAGAGAACCTTAAGGTCTAAACTGCCTGCTGAACCAGTCATTAGAGGATCTGCAGGCTATACTACACACGAATGGAATGAATATTACAGAAACTGCTGTGACTATTATAGTAAAGCAACTCTTACTTGCTGAGGGAAGGACGGCTCATAATAATGGCTGGAACGGAGCGAATGGAATGGCATCAAACACATGGAAACCATGTGTTTAATGTATTTGATACCATTCCACCTATTCCGCTCCAGCCATTACCATGAGCCTGTCCTCCCCAATGTTTTTTTATTCTTCTCCTCTGTCCAAGGCTGATCGCCGCTGACCGTGTGTTTGTGTTTGCTGACCGTGTGTTTGTGTTTTATGGTGCCATGACTGTTTAAATAAGCATGTGACAAATCGATGTGAGTGATTGGCAGGACATGTGTAGGCATGTGTACGTGCTGCGCTGTGTCGACTCACTGCACTCCTGCCTGCTCCCATGGGGCACTCTCTGAAAAGATCTGGTTCATACCCTGCATACATCTTCATTCACTCTACCTCTCCCTTCATCAGTGAGACATCATGTGGGACATGTCCAATGTCAGCAAGGATACCCTTCAGTTTCTCTGAAAACGTGGCACAATATGATAACACTCTGAAATCCTCCCCTATGCCCGATGGTCTCCTGTAAGGTATGGTACATGGCATACAAATGATCCCAACCAGATGTATGGATGTTGGCATTGCAAAAGGAAATCATGCCTGTCCACCTCATGACTTACTTTACTTAAGCCCTTGGCTTCTATGGAGCACAGGCCGTTGATAAATGTTCTCCATCTCACTTGGTTTAGGACAAGTTTTTTCAGGTCACACCAGTTGAGGCCTCTCGCAGTCATTTCTGCCTGGATGTCTTTCTTCCAAGTGTTTCTGGGTAGCCCTCCTCATGAGATAGGTGTACAGTGCCTTGCGAAAGTATTCAGCCCCCTTGAACTTTGCGACCTTTTGCCACATTTCAGGCTTCAAACATAAATATATAAAACTGTATTTTTTTGTGAAGAATCAACAACAAGTGGGACACAATCATGAAGTGGAACGACATTTATTGGATATTTCAAACTTTTTTAACAAATCAAAAACTGAAAAATTGGGCGTGCAAAATTATTCAGCCCCCTTAAGTTAAAACTCAGTTTTGCACATCGAGAGACTGACATTTTTTCCCATTCCTCCTTGCAAAACAGCTCGAGCTCAGTGAGGTTGGATGGAGAGCATTTGTGAACAGCAGTTTTCAGTTCTTTCCACAGATTCTCGATTGGATTCAGGTCTGGACTTTGACTTGGCCATTCTAACACCTGGATATGTTTATTTTTGAACCATTCCATTGTAGATTTTGCTTTATGTTTTGGATCATTGTCTTGTTGGAAGACAAATCTCCGTCCCAGTCTCAGGTCTTTTGCAGACTCCATCAGGTTTTCTTCCATGTAGTCCTGTATTTGGCTCCATCCATCTTCCCATCAATTTTAACCATCTTCCCTGTCCCTGCTGAAGAAAAGCAGGCCCAAACCATGATGCTGCCACCACCATGTTTGACAGTGGGGATGGTGTGTTCAGCTGTGTTGCTTTTACCCCAAACATAACGTTTTGCATTGTTGCCAAAAAGTTCAATTTTGGTTTCATCTGACCAGAGCACCTTCTTCCACATGTTTGTTGTGTCTCCCAGGTGGCCTGTGGCAAACTTTAAACAACACTTTTTATGGATATCTTTAAGAAATGGCTTTCTTGCCACTCTTCCTTAAAGGCCAGATTTGTGCAATATACGACTGATTGTTGTCCTATGGACAGAGTCTCCCACCTCAGCTGTAGATCTCTGCAGTTCATCCAGAGTGATCATGGGCCTCTTGGCTGCATCTCTGATCAGTCTTCTCCTTGTATGAGCTGAAAGTTTAGAGGGACGGCCAGGTCTTGGTAGATTTGCAGTGGTCTGATACTCCTTCCATTTAAATATTATCGCTTGCACAGTGCTCCATGGGATGTTTAAAGCTTGGGAAATCTTTTTGTATCCAAATCCGGCTTTAAACTTCTTCACAACAGTATCTCGGACCTGCCTGGTGTGTTCCTTGTTCTTCATGATGCTCTCTGCGCTTTTAACGGACCTCTGAGACTATGACAGTGCAGGTGCATTTATACGGAGACTTGATTACACACAGGTGGATTGTATTTATCATCATTAGTCATTTAGGTCAACATTGGATCATTCAGAGATCCTCACTGAACTTCTGGAGAGAGTTTGCTGCACTGAAAGTAAAGGGGCTGAATAATTTTGCACGCCCAATTTTTCAGTTTTTGATTTGTTAAAAAAGTTTGAAATATCCAATAAATGTTGTTCCACTTCATGATTGTGTCCCACTTGTTGTTGATTCTTCACAAAAAAATACAGTTTTATATCTTTATGTTTGAAGCCTGAAATGTGGCAAAAGGTCGCAAAGTTCAAGGGGGCCGAATACTTTCGCAAGGCACTGTATATGAGACAGGGAGATAGGTTAGCTCCCACTATTGTAGCACTTAGCTAACAGTTCCCATAGGGGATTTAATTAGAGGTGGACCTCTCTCTGGCATGGAGATAATGCCTGAAGAGTTACTATACAGGGGTAGACCATTGTGGTTCAGCAAACCAACAAGCCAACTTTCAAAGGCATGCATATAATGGGAAACCTCACTAACACCAGTGTTATGTTACTGACACTTTGACAGGATATCATTCCATCCCTAGAAACTTCAAATTGACTCACCGTTGGTTACACACAGGGGTCTCCCTTTATGGACCTTTGCACACTCTTGGCATTCTTCCAATCAGCGTCACCTGGAAGGCCAAAATTCACCCAACTTATTGTGGGAAGCTTGTGGAAGGCTACCCGAAAAGTTTGACCCAAGTTAAGCAATTTAAATGTATGTATGTAAACTTCTGACCAACTGGAAATGTGATGAAAGAAATTAAAGCTGAAATAAATAATTCTCTCTACTATTATTCTGACATTTCACATTCTTAAAATAAAGTGGTAATCCTAACTGACCTAAAACAGGGATTTTTTACTAAGATTAAACGTCAGGATTGTGAAAAACTGAGTTTAAATATATTTGGCTAAGGTGTATGTGAACTTTCGACTTCAACTGTATACAGTTGTTTAACTTGGGTCAAATGCTTCAGGTAGCCTTCCACAAGCTTCCCACAATAAGTTGGGTGAATTTTGGCCCATTCCTGTTGACAGAGCTGGTGTAACTGAGTCAGGTTTGTAAGGCCTCCTTGCTCGCACACACTTTTTCAGTTCTGCCCACAACTTTTCTATAGGATTGAAGTCAGCGCTTTGTGATGGCCACTCCAATACCTTGACTTTGTTGTCCTTAAGCCATTTTGCCACAACTTTGGAAGTATGCTTGGGGTCATTGTCCATTTGGAAGACCCATTTGCGACCAAGCTTTAACTTTAACTGATGTCTTGAGATGTTGCTTCAATAAATCAACATAATTTTCCTACCTCATGATGCTATCTATTTTGTGATGTGCACCAGTCCATCCTACAGCAAAGCACCCCCACAACAGGATGCTGCCACTCCCGTGCTTCACGGTTGTGATGGTGTTCTTCGGCTTGCAAGCCTCCCCCTTTTTCCTCCAAACATAACGATGGGCAATTTGGCCAAACAGTTCTATTTTCGTTTCATCAGACCAGAGGGCATTTCTCCAAAAAGTACGATCTTTGTCCCCATGTGCAGTTGCAAACCGTAGTCCGGCTTTTTTATGGCGGTTTTGGAGCAGTGGCTTCTTCCTTGCTGAGCGGCCGTTCAGGTTATGTCGATATGGGACTTGTTTTACTGTGGATATAGATACTTTTGTACCTGTTTCCTCCAGCATCTTCACAAGATCCTTTGTTGTTGTTCTGGGATTGATTTGCACTTTTCACACCAAAATACGTTTATCTCTAGGAGACAGAACGCATCTCCTTCCTGAGCGGTATGATGGCTGCGTGGTCCCATGGTATTTATACTTGCGTACTATTGTTTGTACAGATGAACGTGTTAACGCAGAAATTTGTGGAGTGGTTGAAAAACGCGTTTTAATGGCTCCAACCTAAGTGTTTGTAAACTTCCGACTTCATCTGTACTTCTCTGTTTATCGCATACATTATCAAGCATTTCACACATATTATAGACCGCAATACCGCCTCAGTTGGCATTTCTGTCTTTTTGGTAGATGTTATAACCATGTATTGTTACCACTGTATCATCAAATGTATTCTCTAAGTGAGTTTCAGAGATAGTCAGAATATGAATGTCATCTGTTACAAGAAAGTTATTGACTTCATGGACCTTGTAATACGGGCTATTTTTAGCACTTTTCTGGATCCAGGGCCTTCTATTCTCAAGCAGAACCTACACCATAGTTTCTCCTGCAAAGTGTATTTAAGCAATAACGCCCGAGGAGGTGTGGCATATGGCTTATATACCACGGCTAAGGGCTGTTCTTAAGCACAATGCAACGTGGAGTGCCTGGACACAGTCCTTAACTGTGGAATATTGTCCATATATCACAAACCCCTGAGGTGCCTTATTGCTATTATAAACTTGTTACCAACGTAATTATATCAGTAACAATACATGTTTTGTCATAGACTTGGTATACGGTCTGAGATACCATGGCTGTCAGCCAATCAGCATTCAGGGCTCAAACCACCCAGTTTATAATTGTATTTTAACCAGGGATATTTGCTGTGTGTGTATAGTTGATGATGCCTGTGACCTTAGTGACCATGGAGAGAGGCAGTAAAGTGGAGATGTTGGGCTGTAACCCAGGCAGCAGAGCACCACAGGCCCACTCACTCACTCACTCACTCACTCACTAACACACACCCAACACAAACACACACACACACTTTGACCTTACTTAGGTCTAGGCTCTTTATTTGTCTTTACGCACGCACACACACACACACACACACACACACACACACACACACACACACACACACACACTTTGACCTTTCTTTGTCCATTGTTTATTGTTCAGGGGTTGAAATTGCATGCATACCATGCTGTTTTTTGGTTGCTATTTTAGTGCATCATTTTCCTTGATGCAAATTTTTTTGCTTTCCATGATTTAAGTGCAGGAATGTTTCAAATCAGATTTTCAAATAACATTCATTAGCAATTCAAAGAATGCGCCTGAAAGATGTAGGTCTATGTTTTCACCATAACCATAATCTATGTCAAGGGGTCCACTGTGATTCAATAAAGTTTGATTTATCAAAAACTATTCAGACCTGAGGGGGTAGCTCTAAACTTCTCACCAGGAATCAGAACATTCTTTGAAAAAACGTATTTGCTGAGATATCCAGAGGGAAAGAGAGCGAGGGAATAATGTCCTGTGATCATTGTACAAAGGTCAGGAAGGTCTTACAGAAAAAAGAAAAACAACCCTGAACTGTTTTCCTTCTTAGCCATGATGTGAAATGATATTTAGCTCACCATGACACAACAAGAGGTTGTCAGCACCCCATTGCTCTCCCCTCTGTAGACCTGACAGGACACACAGCTGTGCTACACTCAGCAGAGCTGCGCCAGCCAAGAGCACAATCCAAGTAGAACAAACATGTTTTCATCCAGTTTGTGTGTACGTGTGAGCATGAGCGTTTGCTTACATTGTTACATAAATATTTTCTGTAATTTTCAATACTGCGAAAGTGTGACTATATTTTATGATCAGCGTGGCCCAGTGGGAAAATGTCTGAACCGACTCCAAGGCTCACACAATAGATATGAAGACAGATAAAAGTGAACATGCAGGAACACACTTCAACCCCTTGACACAATTTAATCCCCTCCCGCAAAACAGTTACTGTTGAATTACAGCTAATGTAAACCACATCAACTACTTGTCAGATGGGTTTTAACAGAAGTAGTGATTGTGTTAACATTGTAAGTGATTACTTGTTCTTATCTTACTTTTATAACCAGCTATTTTTTGTGACACTTCACATAACTTAGAAATTCAACTGTATATATAATGGACTGAAGGACCCAATTTATAACTGTATATATCATAGACTGAAGGACCCAATACATAACTGTATATACCATAGACTGAAGGACCCAATACATAACTGTATATATCATAGACTGAAGGACCCAATACATAACTGTATATATGATAGACTGAAGGACCCAATACATAACTGTATATATGATAGACTGAAGGACCCAATACATAACTGTATATATGATAGACTGAAGGACCCAATACATAACTGTATATACCATAGACTGAAGGACCCAATACATAACTGTATATATCATAGACTGAAGGACCCAATACATAACTGTATATATCATAGACTGAAGGACCCAATACATAACTGTATATATGATAGACTGAAGGACCCAATACATAACTGTATATATGATAGACTGAAGGACCCAATACATAACTGTATATATAATGGACTGAAGGACCCAATTTATAACTGTATATATCATAGACTGAAGGACCCAATACATAACTGTATATACCATAGACTGAAGGACCCAATACATAACTGTATATATCATAGACTGAAGGACCCAATACATAACTGTATATATGATAGACTGAAGGACCCAATACATAACTGTATATACCATAGACTGAAGGACCCAATAGATAACTGCTCTGGCCATAACTTTCACTCGTACAAAGCTATTGGTTCAGAAGGTGTGAAAGAAAATATGTTTACAAGTTTGGAAACCATACTCTCCCTCTTTCCCTGCCCAATTTAGCTGAAAGACCTAAAACAGTGACAGGAAAGAGTGAATCAAGAGGGAACACACACAGCACAGGGATTCTCCCACTTTATCATATACAGTGCCCTCCATTATTATTGGGACGGTGAAGCATGTTTTTCTTCTTTTGGCACTATACTCAAAGTGTGGATTTAAAATCAAACAACGACTATGAAGTTAAACTGCAGACTGCCAGCTTTAATTTGAGGGTATTTTCCATTTAGCACTTGTTGTACATAGTCCCCCCATTTTAGAGGGTAAATAATTATTTACAATAAAAGTGACTCCAAAATGACACAATACATTAGTTGACTATTTCAATCAGATGTGTAGTGCCAGGGCAAAACCCAAAATGTGCAAGCCTTGGGGTCCCGAGGAATACGTTTGGGAAACCCTGGGTTAGCATGTCTTGGAGGTATGATCTTTGACCCCCCTTTCTCACTCATCATTATTCATGATTCCTTCTGGATTCCTTAATTTAAAAATTAACATATTCTATTCTTATTTACAATTAAGGTGACTCCAAAATGACACGAATACAGTGCATTCGGAAAGTATTCAGAGACCTTGACTTTTTCCACATTTTGTGACGTTACAGCCTTATTCTAAAATTGATTAAACTTTTGTTTTTTTACCCTCATCAATCTACAAACAATACACCATAATGACAAAGCAAAAACATATTTATTTTTTTGCACATTTATAAAACTGAAATATCACATTTACATAAGTATTCAGACTCTTTATTCAGTACTTTGTTGAAGCACCTTTGGCAGCGATTACAGCCTCGAGTCTGCTTGGCTATGACTCTACAAGCTTGGCACACCTGTATTTGGGGAGTGTGTGCTTAGGGTTGTTGTCCTGTTGGAAGGTGAACCTTCTCCCCGGTCAGAGGTCCTGGAAGAGTGACCAGCCACTCCTCAGTAAAAGGCACATTTTTTTATTTTTTTATTTTTTTATTTCACCTTTATTTAACCAGATAGGCCAGTTGAGAACAAGTTCTCATTTACAACTGCGACCTGGCCAAGATAAAGCAAGGCAGTGTGACACAAACAACAACACAGAGAGTTACACATGGAATAAACAAACGTACAGTCAATAACACAGTAGACAAAAATCTTTATTCAGTGTGTGCAAATGAGGTAAGATTAGGGAAGTAAGGCAATAAATAGACCGTAGTGGCGAAGTAATTACAATTTAGCAATTTAACACTGGAGTGATAGATGTGCAGAAGATGAATGTGCAAGTAGAGATACTGGGGTGCAAAGGAGCAAAATAAATAAATAAATAACAATATGGGGATGAGGTAGTTGGATGGGCTATTTACAGATGGGCTATGGACAGGTGCAGTGATCTGTGAGCTGCTCTGACAGCTGATGCTTAAAGTTAGAGAGGGAGAAATTAGTCTCCAGCTTCAGTGATTTTTGCAATTCGTTCCAGTCATTGGCAGCAGAGAACTGGAAGGAAATGCGGCCAGGCCTCCCGGGTGGCGCAGTAGTTAAGGGCGCTGTACTGCAGCGCCAGCTGTGCCATCAGAGTCCCTGGGTTCGCGCCCAGGCTCTGTCGTAACCGGCCGCGACCGGGAGGTCCGTGGGGCGACGCACAATTGGCCTAGCGTCGTCCGGGTTAGGGAGGGCTTGGTCGGTAGGGATGTCCTTGTCTCATCGCGCACCAGCGACTCCTGTGGCGGGCCGGGCGCAGTGCGCGCTAACCAAGGTTGCCGGGTGCACGGTGTAGCCTCCGACACATTGGTGCGGCTGGCTTCCGGGTTGGATGCGCGCTGTGTTAAGAAGCAGTGCGGCTGGTTGGGTTGTGTATCGGAGGACGCATGACATTCAACCTTCGTCTCTCCCGAGCCCGTACGGGAGTTGTAGCGATGAGACAAGATAGTAGCTACTGTTGGATATTGGATACCATGATTGGATACCATGAAATTGGGGAGAAAAAGGGGTAAAAATTAAATAAAAAATAAAAAAAGGAAATGCGGCCAAAGGAGGAATAGGCTTTGAGGGTGACCAGTGAAATATACCTTCTGGAGCGCGTGCTACGGGTAGGTGTTTCTATGGTGACCAGTGAGCTGAGATAAGGCGTGGCTTTACCAAACAAACACTTATAGATGACCTGGAGCCAGTGGGTTTGGCAACGAATATGAAGCGAGGGCCAGCCAACAAGAGCATACAGGTCGCAGTGCTGGGTAGTATATGCGCTTTGGTGACAAAACGGATGGCGCTGTGATAGACTGCATCCAATTTGCTGAGTAGAGTGTTGGGGGCTATTTTATAAATGACATTGCCAAAGTCGAGGTTCAGTAGGATAGTCAGTTTTACGAGGGTATGTTTGGTAGCATGAGTGAAGGATGCCTTGTTGCGATTCTAGATGTAATTTTGGATTGGAGATGCTTAATGTGAGTCTGGAAGGAGAGTTTACAGTCTGACCAGTCACCTAAGTATTTGTAATCGTCCACATATTCTAAGTCAGAACCGTCCAGAGTAGTGATGCTGGACGGGTGGGCAGGTGCGGGCAGCGATCGGTTGAAGAGCATGCATTTAGTTTAACTTGCATTTAAGAGCAGTTGGAGGCCATGGAAGGAGAGTTGTATGGCATTGAAGCTCATCTGGAGGTTAGTTAGCACAGTGTCCAAAGAAGGGCCAGATGTCACGGCTGTTGAAGGAAGAACTGGACCAAGGTGCAGCGTGGTGAGCGTACATTTTCTTTTATGATAAAAAATGACGCCAACAAAACAATAAACACTACAAAACCAAACCGTTAAGCTACAGGCTATGTGCCATAAACAAAAGTAAACTTCCCACCAACACAGGTGGGAAAAAGGGCAGCCTAAATATGGTTCTCAATCAGAGACAACGATAGACAGCTGTCCCTGATTGAGAACCCTACAAGGCCAAAACATAGAACTACACAACATAGAACATAGAATACCCACCCCAACTCACGCCCTGACCAAACCCAAATAGAGACATCAAAAGGATCTCTAAGGTCAGGGCGTGACACCAGATGTATACAGAATGGTGTCGTCTGCGTAGAGGTGGATCAGAGAATCACCAGCCGCAAGAGCAACATCATTGATGTATACAGAGAAAAGATACGGCCCGAGAATTGAACCCTGTGGCACCCCCATAGAGACTGCCAGAGGTCCGGACAACAGGCCCTCTGATTTGACACACTGAACTCTGTCTGAGAAGTAGTTGGTGAACCAGGTGAGGCAGTCATTTTAGAAACCAAGGCTGTTGAGTCTGCCGATAAGAATGTGGTGATTAACAGAGTCGAAAGCCTTGGCCAGGTCGATGAATACGGCTGCACAGTATTGTCTTTTATCGATGGCGGTTATGATATAATTTAGGACCTTGAGTGTGGCTGAGAAGCACCCATGACCAACTTGGAAACCAGATTGCATGGCGGAGAAGGTACGGTGCGATTCGAAATGGTTGGTGATCTGTTTGTTAACTTGGCTTTCGAAGACCTTAGAAAATCAGGGTAGGATAGATATAGGTCTCTAACAGTTTGGGTCTAGTGTCTTCCCCTTTGAAGAGGGGGATGACCACAGCAGCTTTCCGATCTTTGGGGATCTCAGACGATAAGAAAGAGAGGTTGAACAGGCTAGTAATAGGGGTTTGCAACAATTGCAGCGGATAATTTTAGAAAGAGAGGGTCCAGATTGTCTAGCCCAGCTGATTTGTAGGAGTCCAGATTTTGCAACTCTTTCAGAACATCAGCTATCTGGATTTGGGTGAAGGAGAAATGGGGGAGGTTTGGGAAAGTTGCTGTGGGGTGCAGGGCTGTTGACCGGGGTAGGGGTAGCCAGGTGAAAAGCATGGCCAGCCGTAGAAAAATGCTTATTGAAATTCTCAATTATCGTGGATTTATCGGTGGTAACAGTGTTTCTTAGCCTCAGTGCAGTGGGCAGCTGGGAGGACGTGTTCTTTTTCTCCATGGACTTTACAGTGGCCCAGAACTTTGCTGGAGTTTGTGCTACAGGATGCAAATTTCTGTTTGAAAAAGCTAGCCTTTGCTTTCCTAACTGCCTGTGTATATTGGTTCCTAACTTCCCTGAAAAGTTGCATATCGCGCGGGCTGTTCGATGCTAATGCAATACGCCACAGGATGTTTTTGTGCTGGTTAAGGCCAGTCAGGTCTGGAGTGAACCAAGGGCTATATCTGTTCCTGGTTCTACATTTTTTGAATGGGGCATGCTTATTTAAGATAGTGAGGAAAGCACTTTTAAAGATTAACCAGGCATCCTCTACTGACGGAATGAGGTCAATATCCTACCAGGATACCTGGGCCAGGTCGAATAGAAAGGCCTGCTTGCTGATGTGTTTTAGGGAGTATTTGACAGTAATGATGGGTTGTCGTTTGACCGCAAACCCATTACGAAAGCAGGCAATGAGGCAGTGATCGCTGAGATCCTGGTTGAAGACAGCAGAAGTGTATTTAGAGGGCAGGCTGGTCATGATGATATATATGAGGGTGCCCGTGTTTACAGATTTGGGGTTGTATCTGGTAGGTTCATTGATAATTTGTGTGAGATTGAAGGCATCTAGCATCTAGGACGGCCGGGTGTTAAGCATGTCCCAGTTTAGGGGGGCATTCAATTCACATATGGTGTCCAGGGGAAGAAGGTGGTCTATAACAAGTGGCAACGAAGTGGCACTTGTTTCTGGAAAGGTTGATTTTTAGAAGTAGAAGCTCGAATTGTTTGGGCACAGACCTGGATAGTATGACACGGCTAGGACACCCGGGTTGGCATAGTGTGCTAAAGCAGTGAGAAAAACAAACTTATGAAGGAGGCTATAATGTTAAAATGCATGAAACCAAGGCTTTTACGGTTACAGAAGTCAACAAATGAGAGCACCTGGGGAATGCGAGTGGAGCTAGGTGCAGCAGGGCCTGGATTAACCTCTACATCACCAGAGGAACAGAAGAGGAGCAGGATAAGGGTATGCCTAAAGGCTATAAGAACTGGTTGTCTAGTGCGTTCGGAACAGAGTAAAAGGAACAGGTTTCTGGGTGCGGAAGAATAGATTCAAGGCATAATGTACAGAAAAGGGTTTGGTAGGATGTGAATACAGCAGAGGTAAACCTAGGCATTGAGTGACGATGAGAGAGGTTTGCCTCTATAGACATCATTTAGACCAGGTGAGGTCACCGCAAGTGTGGGAGGTGAAACAAACGGTCTAGCTAAGGCATATTGAGCAGGGCTGGAGTCTCTACAGTGAAATAAAACAATAATCACTAACCAAAACAGCATGTATAGCCTAGTGATTATAGGTACCAGTGGGAGGCTAAGCTAGTTGGAGACACGGCGAGTCAGACAGCTAGTGGGCCGAGTAGAGCAGGCTAGCAGAAGGTCCTTAGGGGGGACGTCGCAACGGAACAAATCTGTTGTTGTAGCACCCTCGGACGGTTACGACGACAGACCAGTCGTGTTTGATTGGCAGGGCTCTGTGTAGGCAGTAAAAGGGTAAGGCCAATTGGTAAAATAGGTATTGTAGCCCAAGAAATGGCTGATGGTCCTTTTCAGCTAACAGTCCGATATGCTCTAGACAGCTAGCGGGCCGCGGCTAGCAGGCTATCGGATGGGCCTTCAGGGGACGTCGTGACGGAGGAGCCTGCTGAAACCCCTCGGGCAGATTACGTCGGTAGACCAGTCGTGGTGGAATCGGCGGTGCTCCGTGTCGGCAGTAAAAGGGGTCCAGGCCAATTGGCAAAATATGTATTGTAGCCCAAGGAGTGGCTGATGGACCTCTTCAGCTAGCCGAGAGATGAGCATGAGGGTAATTCCAGGCTCACTGGTGCTTGCTTCGGGACAGAGACGTTAGCCAGGGGGTGGCCACTCGGATAGCTGCTAGCTAGCTACAATGATCCAGGTGAAAGGGTTCAGCTTGCGGTAGGAAATCGGAGATGTGGAGAAAGAGCAGTCCGGTATGCTCTGGGTTGAAACGCGCTGTGCAGACTAACAGGAGTTGACCCGGCTAAGGTTAGCTGATGACCGCCAGCAGTGGCTAACTGACTATTAGCTAGTAGCTAGTTAGCTGGCTAGCTTCTGTTGGGGGTTCCAGTTCTAAAGTATAGAAAATAGCAAATCGAAACCACATTGGATGAGGCGGGTTGCAGGAGAGTATGTTAACTGAGGTTAAAAATATACAATATATATATATAATATATAAAAATATATTCGAAGGAAAAAATATATACACTGCTCAAAAAAATAGAGGGAACACTTAAACAACACAATGTAACTCCAAGTCAATCACACTTCTGTGAAATCAAACTGTCCACTTAGGAAGCAACACTGATTGACAATACATTTCACATGCTGTTGTGCAAATGGAATAGACTGCAGGTGGAAATTATAGGCAATTAGCAAGACACCCCCAATAAAGGAATGGTTCTGCAGGTGGGGCAGACCACTTCTCAGTTCCTATGCTTCCTGGCTGATGTTTTGGTCACTTTTGAATGCTGGCAGTGTTTTCACTCTAGTAGTAGCATGAGACGGAGTCTACAACCCACACAAGTGGCTCAGGTAGTGCAGCTCATCCAGGATGGAACATCAATGCGAGCTGTGGCAAGAAGGTTTGCTGTGTCTGTCAGCGTAGTGTCCAGAGCATGGAGGCGCTACCAGGAGACAGGCCAGTACATCAGGAGACGTGGAGGAGGCCGTAGGAGGGCAACAACCCAGCAGCAGGACCACTACCTCCGCCTTTGTGCAAGGAGGAGCAGGAGGAGCACTGCCAGAGCCCTGCAAAATGACCTCCAGCAGGCCACAAATGTGCATGTGTCTACTCAAACGGTCAGAAACAGACTCCATGAGGGTGGTATGAGGGCCCGACGTCCACAGGTGGGGGTTGTGCTTACAGCCCAACACCGTGCAGGACGTTTTTCATTTGCCAGAGAACACCAAGATTGGCAAATTCGCCACTGGCGCCCTGTGCTCTTCACAGATGAAAGCAGGTTCACACTGAGCACATGTGACAGACGTGACAGTCTGGAGACGCCTTGGAGAACGTTCTTCTGCCTGCAACATCCTCCAGCATGACCGGTTTGGCGGTTGGTCAGTCATGGTGTGGGGTGGCATTTCTTTGGGGGGCCGCACAGGCCTCCATGTGCTCGCCAGAGGTAGCCTGACTGCTATTAGGTACCGAGATGAGATCCTCAGACCCCTTGTGAGACCATATGCTGGTGCGGTTGGCCCTGGTTTCCTCCTAATGCAAGACAATGCTAGACCTCATGTGGCTGGAGTGTGTCAGCAGTTCCTGCAAGAGGAAGGCATTGATGCTATGGACTGGCCCGCCCGTTCCCCAGACCTGAATCCAACTGAGCACATCTGGGACATCATGTCTCGCTCCATCCACCAACGCCACGTTGCACCACAGACTGTCCAGGAGTTGGCGGATGCTTTAGTCCAGGTCTGGGAGGAGATCCCTCAGGAGACCATCCGCCACCTCATCAGGAGCATGCCCAGGTGTTGTAGGGAGGTCATACAGGCACGTGGAGGCCACACACACTACTGAGCCTCTTTCTGACTTGTTTTAAGGACATTACATCAAAGTTGGATTTTAGTGTTCCCTTTCTTTTTTGAGCAGTGTATATACACGGGACACGACAGCCTGCTTGGAGTTTGCCAAAAGGCACCTAAAGACTCTCAGACCATGAGAAACAAGATTTTCTGGTCTGATGAAACCAAGATTGAACTTTTTGGCCTGAATGCCAAGCTGGAGGAAACCTGGCACGGTGAAGCATGGTGGTGGCAGTCTCTCAGTCCCTGCCGTTGAAAACATCCCCACAGCATGATGCTGCCACCACCATGCTTCACTGATTTCTCAGTTTGGCCGGGCGGCCAACTCTAGGAAGAGTCTTGGTGGTTCCAAATGTATTACATTTAAGAATGATGGAGGCCACTGCTTCTTGTGGATCTTCAACGTTTCTCACATTTATTGGTACAATTCCCTAGGTCTGTGTCACAACACAATCCTGTCTCGCAGCTCTACGGACATTTTCTTTGACATCATGGCTTGGTTTTTGCTCTGACATGCACTGTCAACTGTGGGACCTTATATATAGACAGGTGTGTGCCTTTCCAAATCATATCCAATCAATTGAATTTACCACAGGTGGACTCCAATCAAGTTGTAGAAACATCTCAATGATGATCAATGGAAACAGGATGCACCTGAGCTCAATTTTGAGTCTCATAGCAAAGGGTCTGAATACTTATAAATAAGGTATTTCTGTTTTTTCTTTTTAATACATTTGCAAAAATGCCTAAAAACTTGTTTTCACTTTGTCATAATGGGGTATTGTGTGTAGATTGATGAGATCGGCGTAGATCGACGCCGACCGCCGAGCACCGCCCGAACAGGGAGAGGAACCACCTCCGGTGGAAGTCGTGACAACGATTCAATGTGGATCAAATTAAAGCTGACAATCTGCACTTTAACTTCTTAGTCAGTGTTTGATTTCAAATCCAAAGTTTTGAAGTGTAGAGAATAAAAAATGCTTCACCTTCTCAATAATTATGGAGTGCACTGATAGTGGAATGCTTCAGTATCAGACCATTGTGCATGGTATGATAGAGCCAAACCACAGCACCGAGAAGCATGCTTATGTGCCTCTTCGATGCATGGCCTGACAGCCAACTGTGTGAAGGAGTGATTTTGCTGGCTCTTGGTTTGACTGTGCTGTCATTGTTTTTGAATGGCTCTAAATAACACCTGTTCCTACGAGAGGGTGGTCATTGTAAAATCATCCATGAGATTGTTCTATGAGGCTGCTTCACAGAAAGTCCTTCATGCTCCTAAAGAAAACAACTGAATAACATCCATGTTTAGTCTAATGTTAAAATCCCCTGTAACACACTGTGCACAAATAAATACCATTTGGTTGGGTCAGTAATTCCCTTTAATGAATGTTACAACCAGGAGAACAAGGCATTGTAATAAAGGGAAGTTATTGACTGGGTTCATGAGCCGTCCTCCCCGTTCGTTTCTTTTCTTTTTTTCCTTTCTTTTGTTCCTTCTTTTGTTCTTTCTTTCTCTTAGACACACATACACGTTTCCTCACTCTCTGGTTATAAATGCTGATTTGCAAGTGGACCTAATTACTGCATGTGGTGTAGCAGCCACATGAATGGGTCCATCCATTAATCATCCTCCTCCTCCCACAACAACCTGCTCTGTAACACCACAGCTGGCTGCACACAGCACAGGTGTTAGACAACACTGGCCTCCGATCAGTTTGTGGAGCTGGCACGTTAAATAGAACACCTCACATTCCAGCCCTGAGATCATCACTGGCCTATTAACCCTCTTTCACATCCGTTCCCCTTCAGGAGGGGGCAAGGACTGCTGTGTGTGTCTGTGTGTGTGTTAGAGTGTGTGTGTGTGTGTGGAGGAACCCCCCCCCCATCTCAGAGCCCAAAACATATTTTCATGTGCTCCACATCTGCAGTCATGTGTTATCAGGAGATCCATTATTCTCTCACACCACAGAGCAGGGCTGCTCTCTGAGCCCACCTCCCTCCCCTTTATTGACTCAATGTGAAAACACTCTTCTTGGACAAACAAAAGGGGTCAGAGGTAATGGTACTTAATGTTTTTCAATCATCAGAAAACAATCTGTGCTGCTAGTAGGCTATACTTGGCCTGAGTTGGGGGACTGTTGAAAACAGTTGTCATGCCTATTGAAGGATTAGCTTTACATGATATGGACTGGTCATAATGCATGATGCCCCTGATTGAAAAGTACAAATAGGATAATTCTGCAGAAATACAGTGGTGGTCGAATTCAAGTATGTTTAATCAATGTGTAATATGATCAGAGTGTGGTGCCGTCTAGTTTGAGTCTGGGAGCACTAGACTGGACTGTAGATAGTTTTTTCTTTACGAGTCAGGTCTACAGTTGGATGTTTTCCTTCTGTGTCTCTTATTGTAATGCTGCCAGTGCCAGCAATGGGACTGACTTTACCTCACTCTGTATCTCTCAGGGTGTCATGTATTTTGCATGTTGAATTATATCTGCAGTAATCCCCAGGCCGGCTTTAATGTGCCCAGATTTTTTGACCATTCAATGTTTTGAGAGAGAGCAAGAGGAAGATGGCACCCCATGGTCCTTTCTCAGGCAGAGGCAGTTTATACAATATCCTCCCATGTGCATTGTCACAGCAAGGAGGGATGTCCTGGGGGTTGGGAACACTGTAATCCCGGCATTCTGAGTTTTCTCTTTGGTGGTCCTGAGCAGAAATCGACATGCCTTCTGTGCGGGTTTAGCCTCTCTCTGAACTGCATGTGACAGTGAGATTGCTAGGATTACCTCTGCAGCTGAACATGACTGTGTGTGTGTGTGTGTGTGTGTGTGTGTGTGTGTGTGTGTGTGTGTGTGTGTGTGTGTGTGTGTGTGTGTGTGTGTGTGTGTGTGTGTGTGTGTGTGTGTGTTCGCGTGTTCGCGCGTGGGTGTGTTCGCGCGTGGGTGTGTTCGCGCGTGGGTGTCCATGTGTCACACCCTGAGAGATACAGAGTGAGGTAAAGTCAGTTCAGTACTCATGGATCATAATAGCTGCTGTGGTGTTACAGTAAGACTAACCTGACATTGCAGGCCTGGGTGGGGTCCCCACATCCGGGGGAAAGGAAGCTTGGTTGAAGATGCTGTATCCCTGAAAACTGGATGTTTCCGGTTTCTATCTACTCCGTTGAGGGTGCGTTAGGACAAGGCAGTTGAAAGATGGTACATTCATGATAAATATGCCAAATGAGGTTTATAAGTAGGCCTACTGTATAGAAATGTATACCACAATAGGAAATAGGGAGGTCTCCTAAATACAACGCTTCATTGTTGTAATGGAATATAAATTATTTTTGGTGTACATCCTGTGACGTTACATTGTCATCATTTGAGTTTTAACACTCCAAAGGGTTAAATGTGCTCATTTAGTCCATTAGTTGCTAAGGAAGTGAAGCCTCCTTGTGCAGGAAACAGGGAGAGCAATTTCCTGTTATGCAGAAATGTTTTAAGGGACTGCTGTCCTCCAATTAGACTTCAGATGTATAGGCAGGAAGCAATGTTCAAATGGCAGCAGTCTCTGGGATACCACACATTCTGTTTTCAGCTGGATGTCTCAGAGCCTATGGTCACATAGCCTCATGTGGAAAAGAAAACCATCAATTTTCAACACACAAAACGTTCATCAGCTTGGACAACATGAAATCCATCAGTTGTTTCTATATTATGCATTTGTCAATTCCAGTTTATCAATGCATTTAATGTAGGCTATCTGTCTGATGAGGGCCAAAAGGCAATGCATTCTGGGTCAACGAGTCTTACAATGTCCTTGGGTTACAGTAGCCTACCCATATTGGCAATTGGAATGTAAAAATAAAAGATACTCATTGTGTATGCCTTTTCATGCAATGGCCATATGCTTTTCCATTTAAATTAACCGCTCTCATTAGTAGGCTACTCAATTTAAATAATAAGTTCAACTTTTCCACCTCTATGTGTGTTGTTTTAAGGGCAAGTCAGTCACTGACAGGGAAAAAGGCGCTTCCTCCTCAGGAAACGCCAGGGGAGCACCTCCCGCGCTCAGCTCCCAACGCCAAACCCTCGTGCATCAATTTAGTCGCGCCTCTCACCACATACAATGCGCGCTTCACCAGGCGAGGACCACAACAGCTGGAAAGTAACTTGACGAAATAAAAACGACATAAGAAAACTAAAGTTATTATTTGACCTTGCTTGTCTTTGAAGAGCTTGCTTTCTGTTTCTTGTGATACGTGTTGTTGTATGGAATGTACGAGTTGTTGCTTTCTCACAAGGATTGATAAATGATAAACGGTTCGGATGTTCGCGCCGATGGTTCACGAAAATGAACACAGGTAAGACCACTTTAATTTGGACAAATGTACAAATCATATAGGTCTAGACAACGTTTTGGTCAGTTCATAATAAAACGCAGATTGTCTGATTTGTTTTGTCCCTATAAAAAAAGAGTGTGTCCTACCCATATAAAAAAATGGGAAAGGGATTGCGTGTGGAGGTAGGGAGACATACTTCCCACTAAGCATGGACCAACGCCAACGTCTGTCATTTTTTTGGTGCGGCCTTGATTTCAAGTAGATTTTTGGTCGTGTCCCCCCCAAAAAATGTGGAACATTCATAGACGTCTGAGTGGTGTAACCATTTAACCCTTGTGCTTCGCTGGAAAAAAAATATGTCCATTGTGGTATGGGTTAGATTCACCTGCACAGTTTAAACACACTCAAGATAGTCAAAGAATCATGTAAAAACAGCCGAAACGATATTTTGTCTTGTCAGACCTTTCGGAAAGAAGAAATACACGAACATTTGATTTCAAAAACTCTATATTTAAGAACTATTTGTTGACATTTTTGAGTGTCTGTGTCAGAGATCTGCTGCTCTCACACTGAGAAGGAGAAGCTTGGGAAAGCTCCTTTTCACCCAAACATAATTATAAACGTGCAACCAGAACCAGTCAAAACAAAATACATCAAAGACGTGTTTATTTTGGACCTGTGCAAATACCTATACACATGAAAGTCCCCAGGTCAAAATGACCCACATCATGTTTGTATACAAAATCTACACATCAGTGTGTCCACATTTTGAAGTTAAGTTCATGACCCTAAATGAAGAAAAGTTATTTAATTTCATGGAGAATAAAGAGAGGTTAACTAGTAACTCAAAAGTGGAAATGGGTCGAATTGAACCACAACATAATAGGAGGGTTAACAAACCAAACATTGAAATACTGTAGAAACCTAAACTGGTCTGTGCATCAATACCTGTATATAGTCAAATACGGTATACCGCCCAGCTCCGGTATTGTACAGTATAATGTATTGTACCCTACTTTACTCAACTCTACTAAACTGTACTGCACTATACTCTGCTGAATGAAACTCTACTATACTGAATGAATCTGTACTTTACTGTACTCTACTTTACTCTACTCTACACTACTCTCTGAATAAAACTACTGTACTGTACTGTACTGAACTGTACTGTACTGTACTGTACAAACTTGTAAAACATAGCCTAGATGTCTATGATTCGCTCAGATCTGGTCTGGTTTGGGCCAACCAAATTGTGTACTTGTTTGGGGGCGGAGCTCATTAGAATAGCACCCAACATGCTGTGCACGGGTTTGTTTCACATTTTGGTCATTTAGCAGACTTACAGTCAGTGCATTCAACTAATGTAGATAAACAACAACATATCACAGTCATAGCAAGAAAAAAATCTAATTGTAGCTGAAGTTGTCTGTTGGTTTATTCTGTAAATTGGACTACTTTAAGTATCGTTGCTGCCAGATGTAAAACTTTTGAAAAAGCTAACATAAGTGCATGTGACAGAAGGGAGCAATAATAAATATTCTATGTTGCAATCTTCAGTTTGGCCCACTTACCTATATAACATAGTTGTACAAATGATTATTGTGATATAATGCTAACTTCATTGACAATTAATGTGCTGTTGATATTTGGCCATAGAATCAATAACCAAAATTCTTTCAATTTCCATAAAATACGTTATTTCAATGTCTGTAATGACATCTTTTCAACATGATTTTAACATCCGGAAAGTACGTTTTTTCAACATCCAGAAAATATCTATTTTAAACATCTTTTGGAAGTCTTCTTAACATTATTTTGCTTACTGATTTGTGCAGACTACAATAATTGGTGGAAGTTGACAAGACCTGGGATCATAATGCCACAGACTGGGATAGCCTATAGCCAGCCATTGGTGGCAAGCCTAATAGAGAGCAAATTGTTGCTTAGATATAGAATTGATCATGCAATTCCAATCATATTATTTCAACCATTGAAGTCCCAAGTGTGAAACAGTCACTAGGTCTGTAGTGTATATTTGAGACTGTGAAAAACTACAATGCAGTAGTTATCTGTGATGCAGTGTTTAGGGAAATTGCTGTTGATAGTCTAAAAATAAGCTACATGACCAAAAGTATGTGGACAAAATCATGGAAATTAATATGAAGTTGGTCCCCCCTTTACTGCTATAACAGCCTACTCTTTTCTGGAAGGCATTCCACAAGATGTTTGAACATTGCTGCGGGGACTTGCTTCCATTCCACCACAAGAGCATAAGTGAGGTTGGCCACTGATGTTGGGCAATTAGGCTTGGCTTGCAGTCGGTGTTCCAATTCAACCCAAAGGTGTTCGATGGGGTTGAGGTCAGGTCTCTGTGCAGGCCAGTCAAGTTCTTCCACACCGACCTCAACAAACCATTTCTGTATGGACCTCGCTTTGTGCACGGGGGCATTGTCATGCTAAAACAAGAAAAGGCCTTCCCCAAACTGTTGCCACAAATTTGGAAGCACAGAATTATTTAGAATGTATGCTGTAGCATTAAGAATTCCCTTCACTGGAACTAAGGGGCCTAGCCCGAACCATGCAAAACAACCCCAGACCATTATTCCTCCTCCACCAAACTTGACAGTTGGTACTAAGGATTCTGGCAGGTAGCGTTCTCCTGGCATCTGCCAAAACCAGATTTGTGCGTCGGACTGCCAGATGCTGAAGTGTGATGCATCACTCCAGAGAACACGTTTCCACTGCTCCAGAGTCCAATGGCGGCGAGCTTCACGTTGCGCATGGTGATCTTAGGCTTGTATGCGGTCATGGAAACCCATTTCATGAAGCTCCCGACGGACAGTTCTTGTGCTGACTTTGCTTCCAGAGGCAGTTTGGAACTCGGTAGTGAGTGTTCCAACCGAGGACAGATAATTTTTATGCGCTATGTGCTTCAGTGCTCAGCGGCCCCGTTCTGTGAGCTTCTGTGGCCTACCACCTCGCGGCTGAGCCGTTGTTGCTCCTAGATGTTTCCGCTTCACAACAAAAGCACTTACAGTTGACCGGGGCAGCTCTAGTAGGGCAGAAATGTTACAAACTGAGTTGTTGGAAAGGTGGAATACTATGACTGTGCCACGTTGAAAGTCACTGAGCTCTTCAGTACGGGCCATTCCTACTGTCAATGTTTGTCTATGGAGTTTGCATGGCTGTGTGCATGATTTTATACACCTGTCGGCAACATTCCATAATTTGAAGGGGTGTCCACATACTTTTGTATATATAGTGTATATCTAATATATCTAGTATAATATGCATTTCTAAACACATGAGTGATGAGGATTTTATTGACACCAGATATTCTTTTGATAATGCCATTATGGATTTATGACAAGGTTGTCAATGGTATTAGACCAATTAGTGAAAAGAATATCAGAATTGGGCTATGATGCACAGCCTATGATGCATGTCACATTGCAACTTTATGGAGAATCTGATTGGTTCTTCATGGTCCAGCTAGGGGTGCTGTTTTCCTCAAGGGATGGAGATCATGTAGTTGATTGATCTGTTGAGGTCATGTTTGACCAGTTGTGCTGTCATGTGTTATCTTTTGTTGTTTTGTCCTTTGATACTCACACCTTCAAAAGAGCAGAAACAGTCGGAGAGGGGCTTCTCTCCAGTGAATCGCAGGAAGTGACTTGGGGGAAATCCTTTAATAAATCCTTTCGTGTTGTAACTTTTGTCCCTCTAAGAAAAGTGTCCACTTGCAATACCCTTCCCAGGTTCCCTATCTGTTTGAAGGCTATCATGGCACAAAGATAGTTAGAAATAACTTAGGCAATGCTTTTCATAATGATATGAGCTAGTATAATGAAAGTTGTTTTAAAGACGCTGACGCTATATGCATTGTTCCTTGAACTCCTAGTTAATATTTTTTTTGTGCAGATCGCTAACCTCACGATTCCTCCCCTGTATGTTTTGAATATTACATTTCTGATTGAAGTCACTAATGATGATCTCTTTTGTTTTGTTTTCAGATTTTAAGAAGCCTCCTCTTGCTCCTAAACCAAAGCTTGTGAGTCACCTCTCCTTCAAGCTGCCATCCCCACTCATGTCCTGGCCCTGCTCCTCAGCCAGGGGCCCCAAACCTCCCATTGCCCCCAAACCCAAAGTACCACATGACCTTGAGGGGCGTGACTCTTCCCTGTTCTCCAACAACAGCCAGGAGGGGTGCGCCAACAGGGACCTGCTGCCCTCAGACAAGGAGCTGAACCAGGAGAACGAGCCAGAGGACTCTCTGAGTGGAGGGGAGGGGCTAGAGGAGGAGCCAGTGGAACCTCAGTATTATTCAGACACTCTCAGTTCAGGGGTCAACGAGAATGGGTATGAAGAGCAGAGGGAACAGGAGGAAAAGATGATGCAGGAGGAAGAGGAGGACTGGAAGTTAACTGACAGGGTTCAAACAGAGGAGGTGGATTCTTTGGAAATGCTGACGGTCAGTAATGCTGGATTCACAATTGACTCAGAGGACACGGTGGAGATGATCGATTCGTATATCAATGATGACATCGACGCTGAGGGCAGCTATGCAGGCGAGGCGCTGGCCGACAAAGATGGCCTCTCAGTGTGCGACCTCTCCATAACCAGCATTGAGGAGGAGGAGTCAGCATGCTACCCCTGTGAAACTGGGCGTGGGAAAGAGGAGCGGGATGTAGAGGAGGAGAGGGAGCAGGAGGTGGAGTGCCGAAGAGAGGAAGAAAAAGAAGCAGCTGATAGCACAGCAGACGAAGTAACAGAATCTCTTTCTGAGGAACCCATAGCTCTCATCAAAGACAACAAAGATGACCTTGTTACCCAAGAGCCTTCATCCTTCAAGGAGGATGAGGAGGAAGCAGAGGAATCCTTACCTAACCCTGGTAGTCCTCACAATGTCCTACAGGAGGACGATGGAAATAATGTAATTGGTCCCTCAAATGAGAGAGTAGAAAGGTACCAACCATTTTCCATCATTGACGAAGACCCCATGACTATTCAGTACAAAATGGAAGGAGGTGAGTGCCAACTAAGCCACCATAAAGCAAATCAACTCTTTGAGACAGAGGAAGAAGCAGCTGACCCCAGCCTGGAGCCTTATTACATCTCAACTGAGAACATCGTGAACCCAGAGCAGAGCCCCACAGAGGGCAAAGTTCACGGATTGGCAGAGAGTGAGAGCTCTCCGGAGGAATCTTCACTGGCCACCACAGAGACCATGGAACCCAGTGAGTATTCAGCCATAGGTGACAATGACTCGCTGTGTGATGACTCTGACGACATGGGGAAGATTGAGTGTGTCTCCTCTGAGGACTACGTTGAGATAGATGACGATGATAATGATGACAGGGAGAACATGACAGGTTCATGTCAGAGAAGGATGCCTGGATTCCAGACGGTGGAGGCTTTCTTTAACCAGAGTAACAACCAGCCCCGTTTCAGGCTGCTGTCCATCTCTGTGCCAGCGGACACAGAGACCTCCCAGGTCTTGTTGTTCTCTGACAGCCAGCTGCGCTCCCCAGATGACTCTGATGTGTTCAGGGATGAGGAGGACCTAGAGGGCCACATCATTCCCTACCTGGATGAGACAACAGACACAGAAGAGAACCTCAGTGATGAGCATGTCTACGAAGAGGCCGGCCTGGACTCAGAGGGGGAGAATTTCCTGCCTTTTGACAGGAAGTCCATTGTCACCAGGTCCCGGTCACTGTCGGGGAAAGTGCCTGGTTATGTACCTGAGACGGTCCCTGAGGAGGCGGGCTCAGAGTTCCATGTTCAGAACTACTGCGAGGTGGGATTGGACCGGAGGGGACCCGCATTGAGCAGCAGCCCCATGTTAAACTCAACCCGGGCCAAGAGCTCATCCAAACCACATCGCTTTCTCCTGTACCCCCGCTCCTTCTCCATGAAGGGACGTGACCTGCCCCTAAGTGTGTACAGGGAGGGCCAGGGTTCCCCGGGGGAGAGGAGAGAGGACAGCCTCTCTCTGCCGTGTGTCACAGGCTCTTCTGGAAGCTTCTCCCAGCGAAGCCCCCTGCCCTCCAGCGGCCTGTCCACCCCTACATCAATGGTGGACATCCCTCCTCCCTTCGAGCTGGCCTACATCACCAAGAAGCCCATCACCAAAAGTTCTCCGTCCCTGTTCACCGAGGGAGACTCCCCAGACCGGCAGAAGAAGAAGAAGTCCTCCTTCAAGCGCTTCCTGATGTTGAAATTCAGGAGAAAGACGGAGAGCAAGCTGCTGGTGGATGTCAACGTGTCCTCCTCCAGGTCCTCCTCTGAGTCCAGCCACCACGGCCCTGCCAGGGTCCTTGATTCAGACAGGCGCAGCACAGGCAGCTCCCCGCAGCTCAAGTCCTCGACAGTCAGTAAGCCCCAACGCTCTCCAGAGTCCCCATCCACCTTTCTGTTCTATAAGGACGGGAAAAGAAAAAGGGGTTCTGTGGCTTTCCTCAACCGCAGCGTGGCCCGGGTAGAGTCCTTCGAGGATCGCACTCTCGCCCCCTTCACCCCCCTCCCCCTGACTAAACCCCGCTCCATCTCCTTCCCCAACGCTGACACATCAGACTACGAGAATATCCCCGCCCAGACTCTCAACTCCGACTATGAGAACATCCAGATCCCCTCTCGGAGGCCTGTACGACCGGGGACCTTTGCAGAGTTTTTTGATCATCCGAGTCGGGCGCTGTCTTCCGCCAATGACACCGATGGTTATGTGGATATGAGTAGCTTCCCTGGGTATGAGAGAAATGCTCAATCGTCTGAGCAGGAGCCTGAAAGGTATGGGGACATTTTTGTTTATACCTTGAGCTTCACTACTGCCTTGGATTTTAAGTTGTATAGTTTGGCCTTGTGTGTTATTGGTGTGTGTATGCATGTGTGTGTGCAAAATTGTAAACTTGTAGTTCTGACTTGATTTTCCCTTAGGAAACATGTATCAACCTCTGCAAAAATTTCCATTAATTATAATCCACATAATAATTCACATTTATTGCTTTAGTAAACTGGCTCAAATTAAGATTCTACATCTGTAGGAGTGAATTAATCATTCAGGAACGGACATAACAATTAATTTGTGCAGTTCATAGTTTTTCTGCCTTGGATGGCTACCTAAGGGATACGGTAGGGGAGAGTGGGGTAAATTGAGCCAAATGGGTAGCTTGGGCCACCCTTGTTTGTTGGAAACCCTACACACTATGTATCATTTGACCAAATATTTTGGAAGAGGTCATCATTTCATGTAGTCTGTGAAGGAGGAAACCACATGGAAAAAGTGGTAAGCAAGTTTGGTAAAAAAAAAAAAATTCACCAAGTCAAATTAATTTATTGTGTTAAGGTTTCATGATGCTTGTGTCTAAACCTCCAACTGCGCTGTTGGAGCTACTGTAGGAACAAAAGCATTTCGCTACACCCGCAATAACATCTGCTAAATATGTGTATGTGACCAAAAACATTTGATTTGATCATTTTAATATTGTTCTATACATCACTCTTTAAGCTTCAATATGAGGTCCTAAACTTAGCATGGTATGGTAAATGGTATGGTAAACATTCTTTGCCTTGAGGTAAGTTGAGCCAATGGTTGAGCCAATAGCAAGTTGAGAAAATTGAAGTGTTTTCTTCGCAGGCGTAATATGCAAGGTTTTATCGCTGGGATATGAGGTAACAATAGGGCTTGGCCTATGTTAAAAGTGTTTGAAATCTAAGTATTTCTTAGATGTTAAGCCTGTGTTAAAAGATGCTTAAAATTATTATAAGACAAAAAAGCGATTGTGATTGTGTTGAATTGTATTTGGGAAATCAAGATAGACATGGTTTTAAAAAGGTAGTGGTAATATTTTGTTCGGTACAGAAATTTGTAGGCGCAGTTTAACTTACCCTGTACCGCTGCTTAACTTACCCTGTACCGCTGCTTAACTTACCCTGTACCGCTGCTTAACTTACCCTGTACCGCTGCTTAACTTACCCTGTACCGCAGTTTAACTTACCCTGTACCGCTGCTTAACTTACCCTGTACCGCTGCTTAACTTACCCTGTACCGCTGCTTAACTTACCCTGTACCGCAGTTTAACTTACCCTGTACCGCTGCTTAACTTACCTTGTACAGCTGCTTAACTTACCCTGTACCGCTGCTTAACTTACCCTGTACCGCTGCTTAACTTACCCTGTACTGCAGTTTAACTTACCCTGTACTGCTGCTTAACTTACCTTGTACAGCTGCTTAACTTACCCTGTACCGCTGCTTAACTTACCCTGTACCGCTGCTTAACTTACCCTGTACCGCTGCTTAACTTACCTTGTACCGCTGCTTAACTTACCCTGTACCGCTGTTTAACTTACCCTGTACCGCTGCTTAACTTACCATGTACCACGGCTTAACTTACCCTGTACCGCTGCTTAACTTACCCTGTACCGCTGCTTAACTTACCCTGTACCGCTGCTTAACTTACCCCTTACCGCTGCTTAACTTACCCTGTACCGCTGCTTAACTTACCCTGTACCGCTGCTTAACATACCCTGTACCGCTGCTTAACCTACCCTGTACCGCTGCTTAACTTACCCCATACCGCTGTTTAACTTACCCTGTACCGCTGCTTAACTTACCCTGTACCGCTGCTTAACCTACCCTGTACCGCTGCTTAACTTACCCTTTACCGCTACTTAACTTACCCCTTACCGCTGCTTAACTTACCCTGTACCGCTAGTTAACCTACCCTGTACCGCTGCTTAACTTACCCTTTACCGCTACTTAACTTACCCCTTACCGCTGCTTAACTTACCCTGTACCGCTACTTAACTTACCCCTTACCGCTGCTTAACTTACCCTGTACCGCTACTTAACTTACCCCATACCCTTTTTTTGGACAAGCTATGTTTTCAAATCAGTAATGTTTACTTGAATTCTGATTATTTCCAGGGATACACAACATCCTGAAATATATGTAGGTATATGTGTTAGAAAGAATACTATATTTCTTTTGACAGAGTGATGCTGAATGAAATGATAATTTCAATTTACCCAACTCTCCCCTACCTACGAGTCCCATGGTTTGGTGGGGCTGGACAGTGGACAAGGGATTCTGTTTTGTTGGACAAGCTGAGTCCATAGTGAAGTGAACTGTGTGAAATGCAGAGTATTCTCCTGTTATGGTTTTTGCAGCGATGATCTCCAGTGCTGGGCTGAGATTACCCCCCCCCCCCCTGCACCCCCACAGTACTGCACCCTTATTATACAGACCACCCCAGATGATTAATTGTCAGAGCATTTTGGAGTCATTCCTCTTCCCTCCAGCCAATCAGAAACAGGATTGGGAGATGCAATCTCAGTATTCTGTGTGCTCTATGATGTGTTGCCCTCAGCATAGTAGCCACGTTTATTATTCTGGTGGTGCATGGGAGGTAATCATAAGGGTGTGTTGATACACAGGACTCCTCTGAATTGGTGATGTTGTTGCATGTTGTTGCATCATCAGCATCCAAATGATGTTCAGTTCACATTAAAATTATACATTGGCACTAAGACATTTGAAATGAAATTGTTTGCAAATAAAGGGTTAGAGATCCACTGCCTGTACCAACCACACGTCTTACTGTATTTTACTCTAACATTTGAACTGATATGGGTTTAGACTGCACATGTTGACTGTCTTTATTGTGCATAGCAGACTATTTGGCTGTTGATCAGTTTGTAATGGTCAGAAGGATCAGACTGTAGTTTCTGCAGGAGGTTGGTCAGCAGTGGTCAGGGGCTCTGTCTGTAGGTGTTGGGTGGAGGTTGGTCAGCAGTGGTCCGGGACTCTGTCTGTAGGTGTTGGGTGGAGGTTGGTCAGCAGTGGTCCGGGGCTCTGTCTGTAGGTGTTGGGTGGAGGTTGGTCAGCAGTGATCCGGGGCTCTGTCTGTAGGTGTTGGGTGGAGGTTGGTCAGCAGTGGTCCGGGACTCTGTCTGTAGGTGTTGGGTGGAGGTTGGTCAGCAGTGGTCCGGGGCTCTGTCTGTAGGTGTTGGGTGGAGGTTGGTCAGCAGTGGTCCAGGGCTCTGTGTGTAGGTGTTGGGTGGAGGTTGGTCAGCAGTGGTCAGGGACTCTGTCTGTAGGTGTTGGGTGGAGGTTGGTCAGCAGTGGTCCAGGGCTCTGTGTGTAGGTGTTGGGTGGAGGTTGGTCAGCAGTGGTCCGGGACTCTGTCTGTAGGCGTTGGGTGGAGGTTGGTCAGCAGTGGTCCGGGAATCTGTCTATAGGTGTTGGGTGGAGGTTGGTCAGCAGTGGTCCGGGACTCTGTCTGTAGGTGTTGGGTGGAGGTTGGTCAGCAGTGGTCCGGGGCTCTGTGTGTAGGTGTTGGGTGGAGGTTGGTCAGCAGTGGTCCGGGGCTCTGTCTGTAGGTGTTGGGTGGAGGTTGGTCAGCAGTGGTCCGGGGCTCTGTCTGTAGGTGTTGGGTGGAGGTTGGTCAGCAGTGGTCCGGAACTCTGTCTGTAGGCGTTGGGTGGAGGTTGGTCAGCAGTGGTCCGGGAATCTGTCTATAGGTGTTGGGTGGAGGTTGGTCAGCAGTGGTCCGGGACTCTGTCTGTAGGTGTTGGGTGGAGGTTGGTCAGCAGTGGTCCGGGGCTCTGTCTGTAGGTGTTGGGTGGAGGTTGGTCAGCAGTGGTCCAGGGCTCTGTGTGTAGGTGTTGGGTGGAGGTTGGTCAGCAGTGGTCAGGGACTCTGTTTGTAGGTGTTGGGTGGAGGTTGGTCAGCAGTGGTCCAGGGCTCTGTGTGTAGGTGTTGGGTAGAGGTTGATCAGCAGTGGTCCGGGACTCTGTCTGTAGGTGTTGGGTGGAGGTTGGTCAGCAGTGGTCCGGGACTCTGTCTGTAGGCGTTGGGTGGAGGTTGGTCAGCAGTGGTCCGGGAATCTGTCTATAGGTGTTGGGTGGAGGTTGGTCAGCAGTGGTCCGGGACTCTGTCTGTAGGTGTTGGGTGGAGGTTGGTCAGCAGTGGTCCGGGGCTCTGTGTGTAGGTGTTGGGTGGAGGTTGGTCAGCAGTGGTCCGGGGCTCTGTCTGTAGGTGTTGGGTGGAGGTTGGTCAGCAGTGGTCCGGGGCTCTGTCTGTAGGTGTTGGGTGGAGGTTGGTCAGCAGTGGTCCGGGACTCTGTCTGTAGGTGTTGCGTGGAGGTTGGTCAGCAGTGGTCCGGGGCTCTGTCTGTAGGTGTTGGGTGGAGGTTGGTCAGCAGTGGTCCGGGACTCTGTCTGTAGGTGTTGGGTGGTGGTTGGTCAGCAGTGGTCCGGGACTCTGTCTGTAGGTGTTGGGTGGAGGTTGGTCAGCAGTGGTCCGGGAATCTGTCTATAGGTGTTGGGTGGAGGTTGGTCAGCAGTGGTCCGGGACTCTGTCTGTAGGTGTTGGGTGGAGGTTGGTCAGCAGTGGTCCGGGGCTCTGTCTGTAGGTGTTGGGTGGAGGTTGGTCAGCAGTGGTCCGGGGCTCTGTCTGTAGGTGTTGGGTGGAGGTTGGTCAGCAGTGGTCCGGGGCTCTGTCTGTAGGTGTTGGGTGGAGGTTGGTCAGCAGTGCTCAGGGGCTCTGTTTGTAGGCTAGGTGTTGGCTGGAGGAAGGCCTGGGTGTGGAACCTGTGAGGTCATTGTCAAGTCATCCGTGGGAGGAATCGTACTGCCTTTGAGCGCCCACTTCTCTATTTATGCAAAATGCCGGACAAGAGAGGGGGTGGAGGACTTTACAGGGCTTACAGTACATACAGTACTGTACCTCAACTGGCGTGCACCAAGTTGAGATGTAACAGTAGGGTGACCTAACACCTCCAGTAGCCTTGGTGCCAGTCTGCTTAAGCCAATATGTGGTTGTCTTGACTTGTTTGTGGTGTTTAATGCAGAAACAGTCCAGCACCGTGTTACACCTCTTGTGATAGCATTAACAGCACAGCACTGAACATGATTTGTACCCCAGTCTTCTATACATGTATTTTCACTATTTTAGCCACTGTAGAATACTTACTATCCAATAAACCAAATCCTTCAGTATATTTAAGGTCATTGAGCAGTGTCCACTCACCCTCCCACTATCAGCAGAAGGAACAAATAGGCTCACAAAGAGCCTGGGGAAGCGGGTAAGAATAATTGTTTAACTCCTTTTGTAATTTGCCACTGTAGATTTAGCCTTCGGCTGTCCTAAAACAGCATAGCACAAATTCTGCAGAGACTGGGATGCTATTGCCTTGTGTTGCCAGAGTGCGGAAGTTGTAACATGCTGAGATTAAGAAGTGGTTTTGGTGGGAAATGATTTTGAGTTTGAAAACTGAGAACTGACTTAATGGTCCAATTTGGTCCACAGCACTAGCATTAACTGAGAAGGTATTAATCTGCTGTATACTGTACAGTACCAGTCCAAAGTTTGGATACACCTACTCATTCAAGAGTTTTTCTTTATTTTTACTATTTTCTACAAATAAATAAAATATATATAAATAAATACATTTTCTACCTATAAATAATAGTTAATGATTACTACATTAGTTACTACATGATTCCATATGTGTTATTTCATAGATTTGATGTCTTCACTATTATTATACAATTTAGAAAATAGTAAAAATAAAGAAAAACCCTTGAATGAGTAGTTGTGTCCAAACTTTTGACTGGTACTCTATATTAATGTATTCTTACTGTTATAGTGGAACAACACATAATTTAATCAGCAGTTATGGTCCACATGTACTGAACAAAAATATAAACGTAACATGCAAAAATTTCCAAGATTTTACTGAGTTACAGTTCACATGGGGAAATTAGTCAATTGAAATAAATTAATTGGGCATCTGTTGGTCACAGATACCTTGAAAAAATGGGCTTCACAATGGGCCTCAGGATCTCGTCACGGCATTTCTGTGCATTTAAATAGCCATTGATAAAATACAATTGTGTTCGTTGTCCATAACTTATGCCTGCCCATAACCTTAACCCCAACGCCACTATGGGGCACACTGTTCAGCAAACCGCTCGCTCACACGATGCCAATCACGTGGTTTTCGGTTGTGAGGACAGTTGGACGTACTGCCAAATTCTCTAAAATGACATTGGAGGCGGCTTATGGTAGAGAAATGAACATGAAATGATCTGGCAACAGTTCTGGTGGACATTCCTGCAGTCAGCATGCCAATTGCACTCTCCCTCAAAACTTGAGACATCTGTGGCATTGGGTTGTGTGACAAAACTGCACATTTTATGTGGCCTTGTATCGTCCCCAGCACAAGGTGCAACTTGTGTAATGATCATTCTGTTTAATCAGCTTCTGGATTCGCCACACTTCAGGTGGATGGATTATGGTGGATGGAGATATGCTCACTAACAGGGATGTAAACAAATTTGTGCACAACATTTGAGAGAAATAAGCTTTCTGTGCGTATGGAACATTTCTGGGTTCTTTTATTTCAGCTCATGGGACTAAAACTTTACATGTTGCGTTTATATTTTTGTTCAGTTTAGGAACTTCCTATCTGTGAGAAGCAAAGAATGGAACCCCATACATGTTGTTACATTTTTTTGAGAATTGTTTAATGTACATTTCAGTGGTGTTAAACTCATTGGAGCATGCAGTGAAGCACAGCATTCACACTGTCACAGCAATAAGAAGCACCGGGGTCTGCCACGCTATTAACTCACGGATGTGTTGTCATTAGAGCATTAGCGCACACTCCCCACTGAGCCTCAATCATTACCCTATCCACCCAGGCTCCCAGCAGAAGTGCATCTGTCAGCATGTACCATCCTATCCCATGGCCTGGGTATGGCTGTGTCGCTGGAGGCACTATAGAAGGTTTATTGGTCTCTCCCCACGCTGAATCTATTGTCTATCTATTATCATAATTTCACATTCATGCTATCCATACTTCTGATGGTCCTCCACATACTGTAGCTTTGCTATTATTACAGCAGTATTTTAACATGGAGGCATATAAAGTCAACTCAGACGGTTGAGTGCAATTCATCTGCGTCATATATCTTACAGATAAAGCTTTATGGAGAGAGGAGAGTAGGACTGCTCTGACTAAGAGACAAATTATGTGGAGGAAACTGAAATACACTGTGTACAAAATAGTAGGAACACACTCCTAATATTGAGTTGCACCCCCCTTTTGCCCTCAGATCAGCCTCAATTCATAGGGGCACAGGGAGTTCCACAGGGATGCTGGCCCATGTTGACTCCAATGCTTCCCACAGTTGTGTCAAGTTGGCTGGATGTCCTCTGGGTAGTGGACCATTCTTGATGCTCACAGGAAACTGGCACCTACTACCATAACCCGTTAAAAGGCACTTAAATCTTTTGTCTTTTTCATTCACCCTCGCAATGGCACACATGCACTATCCAGGTCTCATTTGTCTAATGTTGAAATATCCTTCTTTAAAGTGGATTTAACAGGTGACATCAATAAGGGATCATAGCTTTCACCTGGATTCACCTGGTCAGTCTATGTCATGGAAAGAGCAGGTGTTCCTAATGTTTTGTGCACTCAGTGTATTGAAACAACTTTATAGACTTTATATCAATGAAAAAGCTGTATGAATATAAGAGTTCATGTTGTGGTCTGTAGATAAAGACATTAATGATTGAAACGGCATACATACAATGCGTTGGAGTGGGCAGATAGAATCTTGAAACATTACTCTAACACCATTCTCTTCCTGAACAAATGGTTTTTAATTTGCTTCTCTAAGAGCCTTTGAGTTTTATGAGCCATTCATCAACTGGCGACACCGTGGCCTATGAGAGATCACTCTGGGGTTGATTAATCCTCCTTTCCATTGATCTGACATGTTCCTCTTAATTTCCTATAAAGACGCGTTACCAGATCTCTCTGTGTTGGTTTGGAAATGGACACCAGCTGAAGACAAGCTGTGTCTCACTCTGTCTCCGGACTTCATATTCATCTGAAGAATGTTTTTTTTATTATGTTTTATAATATTTTATCTGTCTAACAATTAGAGTTTTGTCTTTTATGGATTTGATCCACTGTCCATCCGATGAATTCCAGTTTCATAATGCCTGTAAATGTCCTTTGGTTTAGCAATATCTTTGATGAGTTCACTACTGCCTCTCTCTCTCTCTCTCTCTCTCTCTCTCTCTCTCTCTCTCTCTCTCTTTCACTCTCAGTCTCTCTCTCCCTCCTCATCTGCCAGATTTCAGTTTACCAACAAAAAAGTAATGATATTGCACTGTGTGTGTGTGAGAGAACTATAGAAATGATACATTTGTGCCATCAGAGTCCCTGGGTTCGCGCCCAGGCTCTGTTGTAACCGGCCGCGACCGGGAGGTCCGTGGGGCGACGCACAATTGGCCTAGCGTCGCCCGGGTTAGGGAGGGCTTGGTCAGTAGGGGTGTCCTTGTCTCATCGCGCACCAGCGACTCCTGTGGCGGGCTGGGCGCAGTGTACGCTAACCAAGGTGGCCGGGTGCACGGTGTTTCCTCCGGCGCATTGGTGTGGCTGGCTTCCGGGTTGGATGTGCGCTGTGTTAAGAAGCAGTGCGGCTTGGTTGGGTTGTGTATCGGAGGACGCATGACTTTCAACCTTCATCTCTCCCGAGCCCGTACGGGAGTTGTAGCGATGAGACAAGATAGTAGCTACTACAACAATTGGATACCACGAAATTGGGGAGAAAAAGGGGTAAAAAAAAATGCTGGCCCATGTTGACTCCAATGCTTCCCACAGTTATTCCCACAGTTATTACAAGTTGGCTGGATGTCCTTTGGGTGGTGGACCATTCTTTGACATTTAAAAAAATCTTGTAGCCCTTCTTCTCCCCAATTTCATTATATCCAATTGGTACTTACAGTCTTGTCCCATCGCTGCAACTCCCATACGGACTCAGGAGAGGCGAAGGTCGAGAGTCCTCTGAAACACGACCCTGTCAAGCCGCACTGCTTCCTGACACACTGCACGCTTAACCAGGAAGCCAGCTGCACCAATGTGTCAGAGGAAACACTGTACAACTGGCGACCAAAATCAGTGTGCAGGCGCCCGGCCAGTCACAGGAGTCGCTGGAGTGCGATGGGGTTAGGAAATCCCAGCCGGCCAAATCCTAACCTGCGCCACCTTATGGGTCTCCCGTACATGGCTGGCTGTTCACAGCCCGGGATCGAACCTGGATCTGTAGTGATGCCTGCGATGCAGTGCCTTTAGACCGCAGTGCCTTTAGACCACTGCGCCACTCTGGAGGCCCCACATTGGAAACTGTTGAGCATGAAAAAACCCAGCAGTGTTGCAGTTCTTGAAACACAGAAACCGGTGCACCTGGCACCTACTACCATAACCCGTTCAAAGGCACTTTGAACCCATCACCCATCTTTTGTCTTGCCATTGACACTCTGAATGGCACACATACACAATCCATGTCTCAATTGTCTCAAGGCTTAAAGATCCTTCTCTTCTTTAACCTGTCTCCTCCCCTTCAGCTACACTGATTGAAGTGGATTTAACAAGTAACATCAATAAGGGATCATAGCTTTCACATGGATTCACCTGGTCAGTCTATGTCATTGAAAGATTAGGTGTTCATAATGTTTTGTACACTCAGTGTATAGCATTTTGCAAATAAAACACATTTCAATAAACATCTCAAATCTATTAATAAAAAATCTGAGAAGAGTAATATTTTACACACACGTGATGATACCCATAATCAATCATTTCTAGCGAAAAAACACAAATGTGTTTTGGAAATAAACTCTCATATGTTGATACGTATGTGTGTGTTTGTTTGTTTGTCTGTGTGTGTTTGTTGACCTGTGTGTGTTTGTTGAACTGTGTGTATGAAGTGTGAACTACAGTATACTGATACTCTGATTCGGTCCTGTCCATTCAGTGCCTATACAGAAGCCTACACCGTGTGCTCCCTAGCTGTTGGTCCCCCTGGTGGGTCATCGGGTGAGGCGAGGGGAGGGACAGCTGAGGAGGAGGACCAAGGACGCACCTCTGAGGAGGAGGAGGAGGGAGGAGAAGATAACACATATGGCAGACAGGTGAGACTTCAAAACCTTTGAAACGGCTTGAGTGTTAAAAAATAAGTTAAGATATTGATATTGTATTATGTTTGCTATTCAACAGAGATTTGTTAGTGATAATGTTGTTCTTGACAGAGCGATGGTCGATCCAGAGCCTTCTACATTGCCAAAGAGCTGGTGGACACTGAGAGATTGTGAGTATCACATAGAACAGGTATTCCCAAGCTGGGGTACGCGCAATGCCGTAGGGGGTACGCTAAATAAAAATGTGATTCTCATTTTCTGCACATTTTCAAACAGTCCATTTATATTTTCCAACTGGGCTATACATTTGGGTGAGTTTTATTTATTTCCTGAGTAGCCTCGTTTCACTGCCAAGAATAAAATTAAACCATCTAGTGTTCAGTGAAATAACAACACAATGTCAAATACAGGTAGCCTAGTCAAATAATCACATTAACCATTACTCTCTCGCGGGAATTCCACTAACGGTCGGTATGTAGCCAAACGTTGCTGCTGCTCATGTTGGTATCTGTGCTGATGGCGCAAAAGCCATGACAGGGAGACATAGTGGAGTGGTAACGCGCGTGCAAGCAGTTGCTCCCGACGCCACATGGGTACACTGCAGCATCCACCGAGAGGCTCTTGCTGCCAAGGGAATGCCTGACAGCTTGAAAGACGTTTTGGACACTGCAGTGAAAATGGTTAACTTCGTTAAAGCAAGGCCCCTGAACTCTTGTGTATTTTCTGCATTATGCAATGATATGGGCAGCGACCATGTAACGCTTTAACAACATACAGAAAGAAGTGCGCTGGTTATCATTGGCAAAGTATTGACATGTTTTTTTTATTGAGAGACAAGCTTAAAGTTTTCTTTACTGACCATTTTCACTTGTCTGACCGCTTGCATGATGACGAGTTTCTCACACGACTGGCCTATCTGGGTGATGTTTTTTCTCACCTGAATGATCTGAATCTAGGATTGCAGGGACTCTCCGCAACTATATTCAATGTGCTGGACAAAATTGAGGCTATGATTAAGAATTTGGAGCTCTTCTCTGTCTGCATTAACACGGACAACACATAGGTCTTTCCATCATTGTATGATTTTTTTGTGTGCAAATGAACTCAAGCTAACGGACAATGTCAAACGTGATATAGTGAAGCACCTGAGTGAGTTAGGTGCTCAATTACGCAGGTACTTTCCCGAAAGGATGACACAAACAACTGGATTCGTTATCCCTTTCATGCCCTGCCTCCAGTCCACTTACCGATATCTGAACAAGACAGCCTCATCGAAATTACAACAAGCGTTTCTGTGAAAATTGAATTTATTCTGAAGTCACTGCCAGATTTCTGGATAGGGCTGCGCTCAGAGAATCCTGCCTTGGCAAATCACGCTGTTAAGACACTGATGCCCTTTGCAACCATGTACATATGTGAGAATGAATTTTCGGCCCTCACTAGCATGAAAACTAAATTCAGGCACAGACTGTGTGTGGAAAATGATTTAAGACTGAGACTCTTTCCAATACAACCCAACATTGCAGAGTTATGGTCATCCTTTCAAGTATACCCTTCTCATTAACCTGTGGTGAGTTATTCACAATTTTCGATTAACCAATAAGGTTTTAGATGTAAGATGGTTAAATAAAGAGCAAAATTATTGATTATTAATATATTTTCATTTGTGCCCTGGTCCTATACGATCTCTTTATCACTTCCCACGAGCCGGGATGTGACAAAAACTCACACTCATTCTTATGTTTAATAAATATCGTAAGGTGTGTGTGTGGCAGGCTTACAATGATGGCAATAAACAACATTTTGAGAGTGCGCTGACCCTGGTGCTAGAGGGGGTACGCAGCTGGAGGTTGAATGTTTGAAGGGGTACGGGACTATAAAAAGTTTGGGAACCACTGACATAGAACACTAATGATCACCATCACTGTAACTCTGTAACATTGTTGTGTCCCTTTCACCTTGTTCTTTCACCTTAATAACCTGGACATTGATGCATTTTTACATTTGTCTGCACATGGAAACCTGACAGTGCCTCAATTTCTCTCTCTGCAGACATGTGAAAGCCCTCAAGCTTCTCCAGGTGGTAAGTATCAAGAAGTCTTTGAACTTGACATGTCTTTATTGATGGATTTCCCCTTACTTTCATGGGGCAAAATCTGCTCCAAGAAAGCTACCTGTCGTCTTTTAGTGCCCCTATGAGCTGGGTAGGAGAGAGATACAGAAGATGTGGAGTAAGGGTTAGGATGGTAATCTACAGGGATATGTTTGGTACTTGGTACAACAGTATACTAGTCGGAACACTAGCAGCCATGAGTTCAAATGGCAAACAGTACTTTTTGGTCTGTGGAAAGTCAAATCGTGTGAATCAGAGACAAGATAGAAAGACCTACAGACTGGAGAACAGTGCTGTCTGCACTAGCTGTGGAAGTGTTTTTAGCATCAGAGCAACTATCCTATTTTAGGGGAGGGTAAGTGGTTAATTGCACATTTCAAGAAGAAGGCAAGCGATTTGGAATGCAACCCTTCTGGGGTCAAAGTTCATCTCGGTGCACTTCTCTCTACATTACATCACAATGTCTGTCACCCCTCTCCTGAGAAACCAGGGTGGGGTTGGTATGGCGCTTCAAAAAGTGGGTCAGCTCAACATGGTTAATGGATTGACACAGCAATTTTAGTGTGTATTATTTATTGGTGAAAAGAAGAGAACCTGTTGTTGTGATCAGAGACGTAATCACAAGATGGGAATGAAAATTCCATCACAAAATGTGGCAATGCCCCTATTGCAGTCATTGATAGGGTACTGCGCTATTCTTCTGTATATGTAGGCAAGTAAACATACATCTTATGGCTTATGGAGAGAATTTAGTGCTCTGGCTCTGTACATTATAGGAGCTAACTGGCTGCCTCATGCAGTCATTAGCAGTCAGTCTAAAAATAGACATCATGGCCGACAGCCAGACAGATCGACATAATGCTCAGAAATTCACATTTTTGTTGTGTGAATGGAGGACTCTTCCAGCTGTTGGGCTGGCAGCACTGATTGACTTCATAAAATTAGTGTGTGTCATATACAGTATGTTAATAACTCATATAATCAAATCATGTTCATCTCTGTGTCAGGACTTCAGGGAGGCGGTGGGGGCTGCAGTAGGGGATGAGGGGGATCCTGTGCTGGAGGAGGAGAGGCTAAGGGAGATCCTCAACAAGCTGCCTGATGTTTACACTCTGCACCGCAGAATCCTCACTGAGTTAGAGAACCGCATCCGACAGTGGTGAGACACTGCAGACTCTACACCACACACACACACACACACACACACACACACACACACACACACACACACAGCCGACACACACAGTACTCATGACCGACAGAACACACATTAATGCAGCACAGAGGTCATTCATCAGATCAGATGGACCATGTGTCTGCTGCATACTGAGCCCAGTGTCTAGTGTGCAATCCCTCATGTTTCTTCATTCCATTCTTTCTCTTCCTTCAGGGAAGAGAGCCAGAGGATTGCGGATGTCATCCTATCCAGGAAGTTGGAGTTTGTGGTCTTCACGGCCTACATTGGTCACTACGACCGCAGCATGAGCCTGCTGGACGAAAGCTGCCGGACCTCGCCCGCCTTCTCAGCCATCGTCAGCCAGTATGAGGTCAGACAGCAGGGCTGTTTAAAGTCAAGTCAGGACTGGTCATAGCAAACACACTGTTTTTGAATAAGACCAGAGAAGACACGGGAGGTTTCTCTTAGGTTTCTCTCTGTGTGCAGGCTCTGAACCCACAGTGAGCTATTTGTTTCAGCCAGTTTCAGCTTTCCGTGCACAATGTTAGATGAGTGTGAGAATGTCATGCTATGCCACCTAAAACACATAATGTGGCAGGGAGCTGCATGCCATCATTCTGTCTCTGCTGAAGAGGGGACTTTTCTGTGGAATATCATTCTTACTTTTAATCAGGTGTATGTTGATTACATTGTTTAATTTCCAGCTCTTATTCTATACTGTATGCACCCATACACATGACAGATAATAACTAATGACTAATGACAGATAATAACCCAGTGTCTTAGAACTTAGCACAAACCCAGTTTACATCATTTACTTGTTTCATTTAAACTCAATACAATAAAATACAGGAAATCGACCCACTTAACGACACCCACTTCACTTGGTTTTAAAAAGGACACATATCAGAAATAGACCTAAAACTACCAAACTAAAGATAGATAAAACCTGATATACAATATCATAGAACAAAAAAAATAAAACATAAAACTAAATATGCTAAATGTAGGCATAAACTTAAAAGTTACCTGATATTGTTGGTTGGGTGTTGGTTGATATGGTGGTTATTGTTGGTTATGTTGGTTGTTGTTGGTTGGTTGTTGTTGGTTGGGTAGTGGTTGTTGTTGGTTGGTTAGTGGTTGTTGTTGGTTGATATGGTGGTAGGGTGGTTGTTGGTTGGGTAGTGGTTGTTGGTTGGGTGGTTGTTGTTGGTTGGGTAGTGGTTGTTGGTTGGGTAGTGGTTGTTGGTTGGGTAGTGGTTGTTGGTTGGGTGGTTGTTGTTGGTTGGGTGGTTGTTGTTGGTTAGGTGATTGTTGTTGGTTAGGTGGTTGTTTTTGGTTAGGTGTTTTTTGTTGATTACGCGGTTGTTGTTGGTTGGGTGGTTGTTGTTGGGTGGTTATTGTTGTTGGTGGGGCGGTTGTTGTTGGTTTGGTGGTTGTTGTTGGTTGGGTGGTGGTTGTTGGTTGGGTGGTTGTTGTTGGTTGGGTGGGTGGTTGTTGTTGGTTGGGTGGTGGTTGTTGGTTGGGTAGTGGTTGTTGTTGGTTGGGTGTTGGTAGATATGGAGGTTGGGTGGTTGTTGGTTGTGTAGTGGTTGTTGTTGGTTTGGTAGTGGTTGTTGTTGGTTTGGTAGTGGTTGTTGTTGGTTGGTTTAGTGGTTGTTGGTTCAGTGGTGATTGATGTTGGTTGGGTAGTGGTTGTTATGGTTGGGTGGTTTTTGTTGATTAGGCGGTTGTTGTTGGTTGGGTGGTTGTTGTTGGTTGGGTGGTGGTTGTTGGTTGGGTGGTTGTTGTTGGTTGGGTGGTGGTTGTTGGTTGGGTGGTTGTTGTTGGTTGGGTGGGTGGTTGTTGTTGGTTGGGTGGTGGTTGTTGGTTGGGTAGTGGTTGTTGTTGGTTGGGTGTTGGTAGATATGGAGGTTGGGTGGTTGTTGGTTGTGTAGTGGTTGTTGTTGGTTTGGTAGTGGTTGTTGTTGGTTTGGTAGTGGTTGTTGTTGGTTGGTTTAGTGGTTGTTGGTTCAGTGGTGATTGATGTTGGTTGGGTAGTGGTTGTTGTGGTTGGGTGTTTTTTGTTGATTAGGCGGTTGTTGTTGGTTGGGTGGTTGTTGTTGGTTGGGTGGTGGTTGTTGGTTGGGTGGTTGTTGTTGGTTGGGTGATGGTTGTTGGTTAGGTGGTTGTTGTTGGTTGGGTGGTTGTTGTTGGTTATGTTGGTTGTTGTTGGTTGGTTGTTGTTGGTTGGGTAGTGGTTGTTGTTGGTTGGTTAGTGGTTGTTGTTGGTTGATATGGTGGTAGGGTGGTTGTTGGTTGGGTAGTGGTTGTTTTTGGTTGGGTAGTGGTTGTTGTTTGTTGGGTAGTGGTTGTTGTTGGTTGGGTGGTGGTTGTTGGTTGGGTGGTTGTTGTTGGTTGGGTAGTGGTTGTTGGTTGGGTAGTGGTTGTTGGTTGGGTGGTTGTTGTTGGTTGGGTGGTTGTTGTTGGTTAGGTGATTGTTGTTGGTTAGGTGGTTGTTTTTGGTTAGGTGTTTTTTGTTGATTACGCGGTTGTTGTTGGTTGGGTGGTTGTTGTTGGATGGTTATTGTTGTTGGTGGGGCGGTTGTTGTTGGTTTGGTGGTTGTTGTTGGTTGGGTGGTGGTTGTTGGTTGGGTGGTTGTTGTTGGTTGGGTGGGTGGTTGTTGTTGGTTGGGTGGTGGTTGTTGGTTGGGTAGTGGTTGTTGTTGGTTGGGTGTTGGTAGATATGGAGGTTGGGTGGTTGTTGGTTGTGTAGTGGTTGTTGTTGGTTTGGTAGTGGTTGTTGTTGGTTTGGTAGTGGTTGTTGTTGGTTGGTTTAGTGGTTGTTGGTTCAGTGGTGATTGATGTTGGTTGGGTAGTGGTTGTTGTGGTTGGGTGGTTTTTGTTGATTAGGCGGTTGTTGTTGGTTGGGTGGTTGTTGTTGGTTGGGTGGTGGTTGTTGGTTGGGTGGTTGTTGTTGGTTGGGTGATGGTTGTTGGTTAGGTGGTTGTTGTTGGTTGGGTGGTTGTTGTTGGTTGGGTGGGTGGTTGATGTTGGTTATGTTGGTTGTTGTTGGTTGGTTGTTGTTGGTTGGGTAGAGGTTGTTGTTGGTTGGGTAGTGGTTGTTGTTGGTTGGGTGGTTTTTGGTTGGGTAGTGGTTGTTGTTGGTTGGATGTTGTTAGATATGGTGGTTCGGTGGTTGTTGTTGGTTCGGTGGTTGTTGTTGGTTGGGTGGTGGTTGTTAGTTAGGTGGTTGTTGTTTGTTGGGTAGTGGTTGTTGGTTAGGTGGTTGTTGTTGGTTGTTGGTGGTTAGGTGGTTCTTGTTGGTTGGGTGGTAGTTGTTGGTTAGGTGGTTATTGTTGGTTATGTTGGTTGTTGTTGGTTGTTGTTGGTTGGGTGGGTGGGTGGGTGATGATTGTTGTTGGTTGGGTAGAGGTTGTTGTTGGTTGGGTAGGTGTTGTTGTTGGTTGGTTAGTGGTTGTTGTTGGTTGGGTGTTGTTAAATATGGTGGTTTGGTGGTTGTTGGTTGGGTAGTGGTTGTTGTTGGTTGGGTAGGGGTTGTTTTTGGTTGGGTAGTGGTTGTTGCTGGTTGGGTAGTGGTTGTTGGTTGAGTGGTGATTGTTGTTGGTTGGGTAGTGGTTTTTGGTTAGGTAGTGGTTGTTGTTGGTTGGGTAGTGGTTGTTGTTGGTTGGGTAGGGGTTGTTTTTGGTTGGGTAGTGGTTGTTGGTTCAGTGGTGATTGATGTTGGTTGGGTAGTGGTTGTTGTGGTTGGGTGGTTTTTGTTGATTAGGCGGTTGTTGTTGGTTGGGTGGTTGTTGTTGGTTGGGTGGTTGTTGTTGGTTGGGTGATGGTTGTTGGTTAGGTGGTTGTTGTTGGTTGGGTGGTTGTTGGTTGGGTGGGTGGTTGATGTTGGTTATGTTGGTTGTTGTTGGTTGGTTGTTGTTGGTTGGGTAGAGGTTGTTGTTGGTTGGGTAGTGGTTGTTGTTGGTTGGGTGGTTTTTGGTTGGGTAATGGTTGTTGTTGGTTGGATGTTGTTAGATATGGTGGTTCGGTGGTTGTTGTTGGTTCGGTGGTTGTTGTTGGTTGGGTGGTGGTTGTTAGTTAGGTGGTTGTTGTTTGTTGGGTAGTGGTTGTTGGTTAGGTGGTTGTTGTTGGTTGTTGGTGGTTAGGTGGTTGTTGTTGGTTGGGTGGTAGTTGTTGGTTAGGTGGTTATTGTTGGTTATGTTGGTTGTTGTTGGTTGGTTGTTGTTGGTTGGATGGGTGGGTGGGTGATGATTGTTGTTGGTTGGTAGAGGTTGTTGTTGGTTGGGTAGGTGTTGTTGTTGGTTGGTTAGTGGTTGTTGTTGGTTGGGTGTTGTTAAATTTGGTGGTTGTTGGTTGGGTAGTGGTTGTTGTTGGTTGGGTAGGGGTTGTTTTTGGTTGGGTAGTGGTTGTTGCTGGTTGGGTAGTGGTTGTTTGTTGAGTGGTGATTGTTGTTGGTTGGGTAGTGGTTTTTGGTTAGGTAGTGGTTGTTGTTGGTTGGGTAGTGGTTGTTGTTGGTTGGGTAGGGGTTGTTTTTGGTTGGGTAGTGGTTGTTGCTGGTTGGGTAGTGGTTGTTGGTTGAGTGGTGATTGTTGTTGGTTGGGTAGTGGATGTTGGTTGGGTAGTGGTTGTTGTTGGTTTGGTGGTGATTTTTGTTTGTTGGGTAGTGGTTGTTGTTGGTTGGGTGTTGGAAGATATGGTGGTTGAATGGGTTGGTCTATAATGTGAGAGGAGATGATAAATGTTTATTTTCCACGTCAGAAGCACTTATATAGAGGCACTGTTACAACAGGTATGACTGGCCACTTTCTAGAGGCAAGATATTTCAATGCCTTTCAAATGATAATCGTTGTCATGAGTGTTAATGAAGACATTTTGTTTGGTCTAGTAGGCTATACTCTATGTTACTGCCAGATCTGGCACAGAGATGTATGATAATGGCTCTGGTCAGGGAGTCAGATAGAGACCCTGAATTTTAGTGACAATTGACATCCTTTGCAGAAGCGTTTCGTAGTCATGATGTCTTGACTTTCTAATGGATTTGGTGTAAAATTGATTATTTAAAATGAAATGAAATATACATACAAATAAATGAAAAGGCTAGATCAGAATCAGGTGTCTTACCTTTAACATAAAGAGTGATGTCTCTGTATTCTCTATTTAAGCAACTAGGCCCGAGGGGGTGTGGTATATGTCCAATATACCACGGTTACGGGCTGTTCTTATATTGGCCATATACCACAAACCCCTGAGGTGTCTTATTGCTATTATAAACTGTTAAACAACGGAATTAGAGCAGTAAAAAAATGTGTTTTTTCAAACCCGTGTTATATGGTCTGATGTACCATGGCTGTCAGTCAATCAGCATTCAGTGCTCAATCCACCCAGTTTATAATATTCATTATACACCTGTAATCTCCCTGATCCTTCTCAGTGAGCTCTGAGAGGAGGACAGAGGTTTCCAGGAGAGTTCTCAGTATCAAACATCTCCACTTTGTCTCTGTAGAGATCATCACTCTGGGTTAATGACATCTCAGGTCTCTTTCCATCCTAGAGTTTAGTCCATGTGATGCTGTCAGGCTTAGTCTGAGGGTCAGTACAGGAGCAGGGTATGAGAACAGACTGGCCTGGTGATCTAACTACTGTCTATCCAGCTGGGTTTCAGCTTTAAATCAGCTTCTGGTTTTCACAGGCAGCTCGTTTGAGTGTCAGCCATAAGTCACAAGATCAAGAAGTGGACAGATAATGTTAATACTGTACAAAGGCATATTTTGAAATCAAATGTATTACACGTATAAGATCTTATTCTGTTTTTCCTTTTGATGAAGAAAACCTGTTTCTTCAAGTCATCATCCTATAAGATTAGATGAAGTGTTGCCTCATCATTAACATGTTGTAAATGTCTGAATGTCAATGAACACAGTTCCTATCTCATTTGCTTTGTTTGGCTTTTAGTATGGACAAAGTAAAGATCTTCATACATACATTAAGCAAGATCCATTGAGCAAGATAACTCCATTCACAAAGCAGAACGACCGAAAGGAGTCTGTTTTATTAACCACATCAACATGTATTGTAATTGCCAGGCTTTGAATGGTTGAGGTGTTGGTCTGTAGTCCTCTTCTTCAGTAGCACCACTGTAACCACAGAGTTGAACATGATTGTAGAAACCACAGCAAAGGGGAAGTATTGAAGGGGTCTGGTTTCTGTCAAAATCATTCAGATCGTAAGCAACCATGAGCTATCCATGAGTGTGTGAGCTACCGTGCATATTGGATAAGTGCAAAAGACTCTGGATATCTGCATGCTCCAGTTTATATTGCATGCATTGACGGCATTCCCTTGCAGTACATTATAAGGAGTTGATTGTAGTGTACTTCTAGTGTCTTCATTGACATCCATACTGTAGCTAAAAATGGAGCATGGTGCATTCTGGGTATAGGAGTGTATTGATCTTCAGGCTGTGTAGAATAAGAGTCCTATTGATGCTTATGCCACCTTCAGAAGTTGATACTCCAGCCTTATAGAGGATGAGTGTTGAATGAATCTGGGATGAGAGAAAGAGCCCTCCTCCACCTCTCTCTGCCCATTCCCTTTAACGGATCTCCCATCAGAAGCTCATGTGTGTTTCACGTACAGTCACCATGATGAAGCTCCTGTGTGTATCATGTACAGTCACCATGATGAATCTCCTGTGTGTATCGTGTACAGTCACCATGATGAATCTCCTGTGTGTATCATGTACAGTCACCATGATGAAGCTCCTGTGTGTATCATGTACAGTCACCATGATGAAGCTCCTGTGTGTATCATGTACAGTCACCATGATGAAGCTCCTGTGTGTATCATGTACAGTCACCATGATGAAGCTCCTGTGTGTATCATGTACAGTCACCATGATGAATCTCCTGTGTGTATCATGTACAGTCACCATGATGAAGCTCCTGTGTGTATCATGTACATTCACCATGATGAAGCTCCTGTGTGTATCATGTACATACACCATGATGAAGCTCCTGTGTGTATCATGTACAGTCACCATGATGAAGCTCCTGTGTGTATCATGTACAGTCACCATGATGAAGCTCCTGTGTGTATCATGTACAGTCACCATGATGAATCTCCTGTGTGTATCATGTACAGACACCATGATGAATCTCCTGTGTGAACTGAAACAGATGAAGTTGAAATGGTTGGTGTTACTGTACAGTATGCTACAACTGTGTGTGTGTGGAAAGGGAAAGGGGGATATCTAGTCAGTTGTACAACTGAATGCATTCAACTCAAATATCTTCCGCATTTAACCCAACCCCTCTGAATCAGAGAGGTGCGGAGGGCTGCCATAATCGACATCCACGTCTTGTGTGTTCTGTGTATGTGTTAGTGCTGAGCAATCAGTGCTTTTTGAGGTCAGTTTGGTTTCGGTTCATTTATTAAAAAATAATCACAGTTTTTCAATTTAGATTTAGATTATATTTAGGCATTAAATGCACTATGCATTATGTGGGTTGAATGCTGTAACACAGAATAAAACTATTAATACAAGTACCGTGATGGTAGTGACGGCTCATTACTGCTTATTACTTATTAACCATCATTTATTCACATTACGTCACATTAATAAAATATTTCAGTTGTTATTACATTTGTTTATTTGATGACTTTATTATTTCATCCCAAGTCATCATCTCATCTCTATAGAGCTGCTGCTTAAAGCTGTCTGACAAAATCACTATTTTAGTAGTTCTTCAAAGTAAATAAGGCATACTTTATGACTGCTGAATACCAACTATCAATCACTTAGGTCATGTATTTTCAGGTAGAGATCCCTCACGAAGCAACTGTTCTGTATCCCTCTCCATCGTGCTTTATTCTGTCTCTTCTCTCCATGTGTGTCCCACAACGACTGGACAAGTAGACGCACAGTGTTTTATGGCCATGGTAGTTCATTTCCATGTTATTCTGTACTACATCGCACAGTTCGAGCTTGATCTGATTTCTCTCTAGAGAAACTGTGCATTGAGCTCACCGAAAAAAACGTACAAAATGGAATTCAAATAATGAACCGACGTCAGTCAATTAGTTGTTTAAAAAATGAAAAATAACTGACATTTGGTGTATCGCTCGCCACTCGTGTGTGTGTGTGATTGGTTGCATTGCTGCTGGCTAGCTCTCCCTTATCAAATCAACATATTTCTCTGCCAGGACTTGATTTGCGATCCATTCTGTTTGTGTGGGTAGTATGAGGGTGTGCATGTGTTTGTGTGTGTGTGTGTGTACATGCTTGTTTGTGTGTGTAAGAGTACAAGTGTATGGGGATGTTTGCGCAGGGGACTGTGAATGCTGACCAGCACTCTGTTGAGTTATTGGTCCTGGCTCGCCACATAAGTGACTTGGGATTCTGCTGAAATATCTCTTCCCACCATCTCTTTTTCTCTCTTTCTTTTCTCTGTCTCTACTTCGTCTGTCAGTGCAAAAGCTAATTTGGTCAATGTTTCTCTTAAGACATTTCGGGATGATATGGACATAGGAAATAGTTTTGTGTGATGTGTATCAGTAACATGGGTGTAGGTGAGGCCCAGGACTGAGTGTGTGTCTGTCTGTCCCAGCAGCAGAGTCCAGCAGGGGACAATGTCTCTCTGAAACACCAGCTTCTGCAGGTCATCGTACGTGTGGCTCAATACCGCATGCTCCTCACCGGTAAGTGTTTGCGTGTGTGTGTGTGTGTGTGTGTGTGTGTGTGTGTGTGTGTGTGTGTGTGTGTGTGTGTGTGTGGGTGGGTGGGTGGGTGGGTGGGTGGGTGTGTGTGGGTGTGTGTGTGTGTGTGTGTGTGTGGGTGGGTGTGTGGGTGTGTGTGTGTGTAAAAGTATGTCATAACGTACACATTTATACATCAGACAGTCTTCAGATGAAAATGATCTCATTATGTCTGATTGTACCGGGGTTTTATTAATGGTCATGTGTCTTTCACTTTGTTTGAGTCTTTTCTTAATTGCTGCTGCTTGTTTTCCTCCTGCTCCAGATTACCTCAACAACCTCTCCCCAGACTCCAAAGAATACGAAGACACACAAGGTACAGTGGGGCTCTGTTGTAAGCCCTAGCCATGTATAGCACCTATTTACTCTGCATTGTGTTATTCACAAGAGGGCCATGTCAGTTCTGTTTCTATGTGTTTATAAGGGATTTATTTGGCATTCTTACCTTACTAGGGAGCCATTTGTCTGTTTTTCTGTGTATTTGTGTTGGTGTGTAAATAACTAGGTAACCATTTTGGCTCTCTTGTCTCTGTGTGCTGTATGTGCAATTCATGAGTGGGTTAACCACTGTGCTATCTCTAGCCACTAGAAAAGCCACTTCCAGCCCAGATGGGGTGTGTGTGTGTGTGTGTGTGTGTGTGTGTGTGTGTGTGTGTGTGTGTGTGTGTGTGTGTGTGTGTGTGTGTGTGTGTGTGTGTGTGTGTGTGTGTGTGTGTGTGTGTGTGTGTGTGTGTGTGTGTGTGTGTGTGTGTGTGTGAGAGAGAGAGAGAGAGAGAGAGAGAGGAGGAAAATTGTAGGGATGTTATCTATGTGTATGGGGGACAAGGCTGGAATGAACACCTCATGAAATATGAGAATAGTCTCTGGTGAACATGTCCCTCTCTGGTTCTCTGTGTGTCTGATGTGTTTCATTTTGCGTTAACGACAACTCGTTGCTTGCGTCTTGTCACTGTCTCCTCTCTCAGCTGCTCTGGTGGTAGTCTCAGACATTGCAGATCAAGCCAATGACAGTTTGAAACATGGGGTGAGTTTCAAGAAGAGTGTCTTTCAACATAGTGTGTGTTTGTTATGTGTGTGTGTGTTTGTGTTTGTTGCGTGTATGTTTGTTTTGTGTGTGTGAGAGTGCTTGTAAGAGAGAGTGCACACATGTAGTGTTGTTATTTGGTAGTTATTGCTGAACATGGCATGTCTCTCCCTCCCCTCTCTTTCTCACTTTCTCAGGAGAACCTGCTACGTCTTGTCAACATAGAGTACAGTGTTGGAGGCCAGAGGGATCTGCTCCAGCCTGGCAGGGTAAGCTCCGTCCTGTCTGCCTGCCTGATAACACCATTGTTTCTGCCCAGGGCCCCAGGCAATGGTACACCCTCTCCCCCCTCCAACCTCTACCTCTCCATCCCGCCCGTGTCGACCTTTATATAACCAGTCAGCTGGGAATCCCCTGGCCCTCTCTCTGTGTCTGGGTGGAGAAGAGCAGACACACTCTTTAAAGCCCTCTCTCCAACCCTCTTGCTTCTCATGTGGCACACTGTCCTTAATTGCCATTTCATCTACTACAGTGGGGCAAAAAAGTATTTAGTCAGCCACCAATTGTGCAAGTTCTCCAACTTAAAAAGATGAGAGAGGCCTGTAATTTACATCATACACTTCAACTATGACAGACCAAATGAGAAAAAAAAATCCAGAAAATCACATTGTAGGATTTTTTATGAATTTATTTGCAAATTATGGTGGAAAATAAGTATTTGGTCACCTACAAACAAGCAAGATTTCTGGTTCTCACAGACCTGTAACTTCTTCTTTAAGAGGCTCCTCTGTCCTCCACCTGTTACCTGTATTAATGGCACCTGTTTGAACTTGTTATCAGTATAAAAGACACCTGTCCACAACCTCAAACAGTCACACTCCAAACTCCACTATGGCCAAGACCAAAGAGCTGTCAAAGGACACCAGAAACAAAATTGTAGACCTGCACCAGGCTGGGAAGACTGAATATGCAATAGGTAAGCAGCTTGGTTTGAAGAAATCAACTGTGGGAGCAATTATTAGAAAATGGAAGACATATAAGACCACTGATAATCTCCCTCGATCTGGGGCTCCACGCAAGATCTCACCCCGTGGGATCAAAATGATCACAAGAACGGTGAGCAAAAATCCCAGAACCACACGGGGGGACCTAGCGAATAACCTGCAGAGAGCTGGGACCAAAGTAACAAAGCCTACCATCAGTAACACACTACGTCGCCAGGGACCCCATGTCCCCATGCTTAAGCCAGTACATGTCCAGGCCCGTCTGAAGTTTGCTAGAGAGCATTTGGATGATCCAGAAGAAGATTGGGAGAATGTCATATGGTCAGATGAAACCAAAATATAACTTTTTGGTAAAAACTCAACTCGTCGTTTTTGGAGGACAAAGAATGCTGAGTTGCATCCAAAGAACACCATACCTACTGTGAAGCATGGGGGTGGAAACATCATGCTTTGGGGCTGTTTTTCTGCAAAGGGACCAGGATGACTGATCCGTATAAAAGAAAGAATGAATGGGGCCATGTATCGTGAGATTTTGAGTGAAAACCTCCTTCCATCAGCAAGGGCATTGAAGATGAAACGTGGCTGGGTCTTTCAGCATGACAATGATCCCAAACACACCGCCCGGGCAACAAAGGAGTGGCTTCGTAAGAAGCATTTCAAGGTCCTGGACTGGCCCAGCCAGTCTCCAGATCTCAACCCCATAGAAAATC